>NC_141624.1:8713669-9013669 GCF_047967505.1 Dipteris shenzhenensis | reverse complement strand
TTCTCCATACTATCTGCTTTTCTCTCTTACATACGAGATCCTATTATCTGTTGAGCACAGACGTTGTATTATTTTCTTACACTAGCATCTTACGTAAAGTCTAAGGTGACTATTTAGATGGCCATTGGCTATATAAGTGGCATGGAATGTAAACTCACATTTGACCACCTTGCGGTAGCCAATGGATCATGGCACCAAGGGGATGTGTTGAGATATGGTGCCATGTGCACATGAATTAGAGGCAAAGGTATGTGCTAAGGAAATAATTAAAGTAGCCACCCTAGGATGTGGACTACAAGATGCGAAGATGTGGATCAAGGATATCCATAAGGAGAGATGTGGACCACAAGATCCCACAAGTGTTCACTATTCTAAGGGCACTCTCTATATAAGAGGCCTATCATGTATTGTTGAATACAAATTGAAAGAGAAATGCACACTCACTCAAGATTCTGTTTATGAGTCCAAGCTAATCTATCTTGGAACCTAATTGACTTGAGGTACATGTCATGAAGCACTCTCTTCATCATGTCTCGACATAGGTTCCATCCACCTTAGAGCGCTCCATCGATCCTGAGGCACTCTAGTTTTGTCACCCTTGCAATTGATCAAAGAGCTCATCAATGCGAGGTCTAGGGTAGTTATTTTTTATTGTGATTTTATCTAAAGCTCTATAACCCATGCATTAATGCAGAGTGCCATCTTTTTTCTTAACTAGTAAAACTGGTGATGAGTGCTTCAATCCATGTTACTTCCCATAGGGAATGGTTCTCCACTTATGACAGTGGAAAGATAGGTTGTGTGCACCTTGGAAATAACTATGCATGTGACATAGTGGGAGCAAGTGACATAAAGTTTTTCTTTCACAAATGGGTCCGCTTTTGTTTTGAAAAATGTGAGAATGTGCCTAAGCTAACCAAGAGTGTCATTTCAGCGGGTCAGCTAGATGCTATTGGCTTTCAGAGTTAAAAATTTCAGAAGGGCTCTATGGTTTTAGTGGCAAGGGGTGCTAAGTGTGGGACATTGTATCCCTTACATGTATCAGGGGTGTCTGATCATGTTGTTGCAATAACAAAGAAGCCAAGTACTTCTTTGTGGCATTACGGGTTGGGGAACATGAGCCAGAATGGAATGAAACTCTTATGTTAGCCCATAAAAGAAGGGGAAAGAAAGAGCTTGCAAAGCTTGATTTGGTGCATTTAGACATATATGGTCCCATGCCTACATAGTCATTAGGCGGGGTTGAATACTACGTGACATTCATTGATGATGCAACTAGGAAAGTGTGGGCTTAGTCTATAGCTCAAAAGAGTGATGTGTTCTAGGTATTTCAAAAATGGCTAGCTTTGGTTGAAAATCAGTAAGGTAGAATGCTTAAATGTCTATGGACTGACAATGGTGGAGAGTATCTCTCTCATGACTTTCAATATTTCTATGATACATGTGGAATCAAGAGGGAGCTCATGTCCCCTTGTACTCTAGAGCAAAATCCAATTGCAGGAAAGATGAACTACACCATTTAGGAAAGGCTACAATGTATGCAAGTCTTTCTAGTGGTTTTTGGGCTGAGGCAATGAAGACTGTAGTGCATGTGATCAATAGATCACCTACTAAGAGTTGGATGATGGTATTCCTGAAGAGGCATGGAGTGGAAAAAAGCTCTCTTACTATCATTTGCATATATTTGGGTGTGAGGCATATGTACATGTGCCACAAGAGCTTCGGAAGAAGCTAGATCCTAAGTCTGGTAACTGCATCTTTCTAGGTTATGGTGAAAGTGGAGAGATGGGCTAATCTTTCTGGGATCCAGGATCAAAGAAGATCATACAAAGCCATGATGTGGTTGTTGAGAGTTATGGTGCCATGAGCACATGTAGAGCAAAGGTATGAGTAAAGGGCAAGCCTCCACATGGCATGGAGGACATATCCCACATGTGAGCAAGCAAATGGATGTAAGTACCCTCACCTATAAAAGGGAGGATCATTTGAAGTAATATCAACCAAGCACTTTGCACTATCTCAAGATTCTCTTTATGAGTCCAAGCTAATCTATCTTGGAACCTAATTAACTTGAGGTACATGTCATGAGCACTCTCTTCATCATGTTTGCACTTAGGTTGCATCCTCCTTAGATTAGTGTTGTATTAGGCTCTCTTTGACATGGTATCAGAGCTTAGGTCCTAGCTCTCCTATATTAGATGTAGATTTTTTTTGTGTTGATGTTCATTCTTGAGAGGATAAGCTTCAATTTTCTTGAGATTTCTATTCTAGTTTAGGAAAGAGTCTTCAAGCTTTTGCTTCGGGTCCTTATGGCTATTGTCTGATCTCTTTTCCAAAGGGAACATAAGCCGGCCTTAGGAACTGCCACAATTGAGCCGCCATCGCCATAGTAGCCAGTCTACAAAGCAAGCAAACTACAGCAACTCTTCTACAGTCGACAAGCAGCACATGCAAGCCAAAGCAAAACAAGCCAAATGACCTATGCAACAAGCAAAGCACAAGCAAGCTCCAGCATGGCCATGACAAGCAAGCAGCCGAATCTACAACAGCAAGCAAGGAAAAGGCAACTACTCTATGCAACAAACTACAACAAGCAGCTGAATCTCCAAAGGCAAGCGACACAGCCTACGACACTAGCGCTGCAGCAGTTAGCCTTGCTCACAACGATGGATAACTGAGCGGCTCCTACAGATGGGTGTCTCGATAGCCTCAACTCCTATGGATCCCGCTGGTCTCTGCTCCACAATAGCGCCTACCAGCAATCACTGCACCTGAGGGCAACTGCAAGCTGCTACAATAGAAACTCCGAACTCTAGACAACAACGGCTAGCTTCCAAAGACCACAGACAGCCTTCTCCTTCAATGCTCAGTCGACGGAATTAGCTCATCGACGCTCCTCTGCAATGACCTGACCAGCTCTCAAACGAGTTGCTACAACTCCGAACTCTATAGAGCTTAAGGCTCCCACCACCTCCATCTAACTCCAACGGCTGTTGAAGGCCTTCTCCTGCAAGGTGCACCCGCATCTCCACAGTCTCAACCAGACTCCTGATGGCACCATAGCTTCCAGTTGTATCCAAACGCCGACTGCTCCAAGCTCCTGCAAGTCTCCGATTCTTCCTCCACGAGCCTGAATTTGCAGCAGCAGTGACTCCCTCTCCAAGCATCCTCCTCATTGCGTCATTGGTTGCAAGAGCCTCAAAGCTTCCATTTCCTTAGAAATGTTCTAAGGTTCAACCTTAGGACACGTGGCAGCTCCGTGGAAGAGCCACTATGGTAGAAAATAAACCGTGGTTAATTATAGGTTTAGTTTAATGATGTTTGGTCAAAGTTTTGCCACATGGCAGATAAAACTTAATCATGGTCTAGTTAGCTTAACCCACCATGGTTAGAGGTAGGGTTGATTAACTGCCACATAAGCATGCACAGTCAGTAGTGCCTTCTAAGCACACAGCCTCTTGTTAAGCATAGTTTGAAATTCAGCATGTGAATCCCTGTGCCACATCATCAAAGGCTCTCTTCTTCACAGAATCTTTGACAAGCCATAACTTGCAATCCAGGAGGAATCTGCACATGCTTTAAAAAGGAAAAGTGATCGTCTTTTTGAGCTCTACGTGCTTGTCAAGTCAGAATCATTGTATGCAATTAGACACTGCCAATATTGAAAGAAATCAATTGGTAAGACCTTTGCAACAAATGACAAAAGCAAGGCATGAATGCACACATCATTGTCATAAGCATGCCAAAAGCACAAGTGTATGAGATGACCATAGCCCGAAACATGGCATCCACACATAAAACATCAAGGCACATGGAAGAACAAAGCATCATGCATGAAGCTACATCAAGCAATGAGCCAAAAGGTGACATCAATGGAATGTATTGAAAACAAAAACCTTGCCAACCTTGCCTACGTTTTGTAAATCAAGCCTGACCACCTGAGAGTAGCTATGAAAGCACCCAGGGGAGGTATTGACATGTAAACCACACTTTACCACCTTAAGTAGCAATGCATGCACTAAGGGGAGGTGATGGATTTGTAACTCACATCTGACCACCTTGCAATAGCCAAAGGATCATGGCACCAAGGGGAGGTGTTGAGAGTTATGGTGCCATGAGCACATGTAGAGTAAAGGTATGAGTAAAGGGCAAGCCTCCACATGGCATGGAGGACATATCTCACATGTGAGCAAGCAAATGGATGTAAGTACCCTCACCTATAAAAGGGAGGATCATTTGAAGTAATATCAACCAAGCACTTTGCACTATCTCAAGATTCTCTTTATGAGTCCAAGCTAATCTATCTTGGAACCTAATTGACTTGAGGTACATGTCATGAGCACTCTCTTCATCATGTTTGCACTTAGGTTGCATCCTCCTTAGATTAGTGTTGTATTAGGATGTTGTCTCATGACTAGGAGAGCTCGATCCCTCTCTTTGACAGTGGTCTTAAATGAGAAGAAGATGCATAACACACCCATGAGGGATGTGGAAATGAGGAGAATCACTTTCCAAGATGTGAATCCACCCACATATGTTGATAGACAACAAGTTGTCGATGCATGACATGTGTAGGAAATGGTGTGCCACCAGGTACTCCCATAGGTACACAATCAAGGTTAATTGATGGATCATCTATTGATGGAAATGATGAGCCAAATGTGGCTGATATGCAGGTGGGACAACAAGCTAAAATGCCCTTGAGAAGATCAACCAAAACGTCTAGACCACCTGATAGACTTATTCCAGGGGTAGACTATGCGATGCTTATTAATTGTGGGGAGGCTTCTTACTACATAGAGGCTATGATGCACAAGGATTAGCACAAGTGGGAGTATGCTATGCAATCAGAGTTGAGTTCACTCATGAAGAATAAGACTTGGGACTTGGTTTCTTTGCCACATGGAAAGAAAGCATTGCCATGTAAATGGGTCTACAAGATGAAGATCACATGTGATGATGTGCCTAAGTACAAAGCCTGTTTGGTTGCTAAAGGGTTCAAGCAAGAGAAGGGTGTAGACTTTGATGAGATCTTCTCTTTGGGTGAAGATGACCACACTTAGATGTGTACTTGGACTTGTGGCACAGGCAGAGGATATGGAGCTTATGCAAATGGATGTCAAGACAACTTTCTTGCATGGGAATCTGCATGAGGAAATTTGTATGTTACAGCCGGACATATTTGAACAAAAGGGCAAAGAACGTTTGGTTTGCAAGTTGAAAAAGAGTCTCTATGCCTTAAACAATCACCTAGAGAATGGTATAAGAAGTTTGATGCTTTCATTTGGTCCCAGGGTTTCAGAAGAAGTGAGATTGATCAATACTTCTACACTAAAAGTGCTAATGATGATAATAGCATGATAATCCTGGCACTTTATGTGGATGATATGCTATTGGCTAGCAAGACCACTTATGAGCTAGATGCATTGAAGGCCAAATTGCATGAAGCCTTTGACATGAAGGATTTGGCACCTACAGGTCATATTCTTGGTTTGCACATCACGCATGACTGGAGTAGGAAACTCCTTTGGCTTTCATAGAAGGAGTCTATGACAAAAGTGTTGCAGTATTTCAATATGGAGGGCGGAAAGTCAGTGAGTACTCCATTGCCTCCATGTGTGAAGATGAGTCAGGTAGATAGTCCCAAATCAGATGAGGAGAGGGCCATGATGGCCAAGGTTCCTTACGCATCAGCAATTGGGAGCCTTGTGTATGCTATGATAGCTTCTAGGATGAGACATTGCATTTGTAGTGGGAGTTGTAAGTTGGTATATGGCTAATCTAGGAAAGAGGCATTAGGAGGTAGTTAACTGCATCATGAGGTACATGAAGGGTACCAAGGAGATGTGTATCTGCTTTGGCAGAGGAGAGATGTGTGTACTTGGGTACATATATTCAAACTATGCAAGGCATGTGGATAGCTGGAGATCCACTTTTGGTTATGTGCTCACCTTTGTAAGTGGTGCAATGTCATGGATGTCTCATGCACAGAAGTGCATTGCTTTGTTTACCATAGAGGCCAAGTATGGTGCAGCCACAGAGGGTTGCAAGAAGGCTATATGGCTTGATCGGCTAGTGGGAGATTTGGGGATCCATACAGGTGTACCGACATTGCATAGTGATTCCATGAGTGCTATTCAGCTAGCATAGAATCTCGTCTTTCATGCAAAGACCAAACACATTGAGGTAAGTACCATTTTATCAAGGAGGTACTTGAGGACAAGTGCATAGAGCTTGTCAAGGTTCATATAGATTATAACCCTATAGATGTGGTGAGACAAAGAGTCTACCTAGTCAGTGGTTTGAGTATTGTTGTGTATTGATGAGCATTGGATAGTATGTCCATTGGTTGTTCTCCCTTAAAGGCACATTGGCCTTGAGTGAAGTGGTCCTAAAAGAGAGAACCATCATATCCAAGGATGAATAAATGCAAAGACAATTTATTACCTTTAAATTGAAGCTATATAGAAAAGCCAAATGTATAGTCAGCCCCTATAAAAGACTCGGGTAATATACATCTATAGTTTGAGAAGTATGTTGCTATGTGTCAAGCCCATGTTGTGGAAGCCTTATGTAGATCACAAGATCTTACTAAATATAAGAGATCTCAACTTGTTCTCTTGGAATCTCAGCTATCTATTTTATTTTTTTCACCTATTTTTCCTTTTTTGCTTTGACTCAACCTCAAAATCACTTTTTGATTTTGAGTGAAACAAATTTGAAATGTATAAGAGTAAACCTTGGATATATACTCCCTGATCATTTTTAAGGGGCTAACCACCCCTCAAATACATTTGGCTTTTCTATATAACTCGAGTTTTAAGTATCTTTGCCTTTATACATCCTAGCATGTGTCAAGATCCTTGGCACACCAGTCATGTCTACATCATTGGGTGGGACAACATCTGACTCGAACACGACCTGTGGTTTTGGTTGTTGATATGCAAGCTTGCATTGACCGCAAGTGAAAATAGATTAACAGAGTGCTTGAAGAAATGTTCACAATGGTGAATACCTAGTCACAACATACACGATTTGGTGATTGCCATTTTGCCAACGAGCTGGTTCGATAGATTTTGCACCTTCATGCGGAGAGCAACCATATATCTAGCCAAATCATGGAATTATCCAATTGCATGAATGCGAACTTTTCACAAGGACCTCTGGATCTGCTAGTTCTGACAACAAGATTGCCCCATTGGCCTAGGAGGTCCATCTCTACTGTTGTGCTGATAGAGACCCTTTGGGGAAGAGATATGCTTGACAAAATCTGCAAGATGTTGCAGGAGCTATTCTAGGACATGGTGAGCCGAGCACCCCGCAAGACTAGGAGAGGGCACTTCGCCTTGTGCAAGGCAACATTTGAGTTCAAACACTATTGTTCATCCCTTTTTGCATGGTCAACATGTGCTGAGTGAACCATCTTCACTGACTAGAGGACACGTCTCTTTGGTGGTACAAGGTTTGTTCATCACTTCGCCATCTTCATCGACAAAAGGACAGGCTCCACCAATACTGATTGTTTTGGTTTCTCTGATCAATCCAATTCGGATGGCGGCAGAAAATGTGAAGTACACCAAGTTTCAGGGGAAATTTCATGATGATATGTATGCACAATGTTCGACTGTTTGATAAAATCTATGCACTCAACGTGCCCAAGGTTGGTAAATATGGTGCAAAAGGAAGTCATTTTTGAGTCCACACTAGAGACGAAGGCATCAATATGGTTGGTGAAAAACCCTTCATATCACTTCTTAACTTATGATGAAATCAAAGCCGCATTGTTGAGGCAGTTTCACAAGGAAAAGATGGTTGTATAGACACTAGAGGGCTTGGTTCTGGCAACTCTTGCAATGGGTTCCAACCACCTAGCAGCCGGAAGTAGAGGTGTTGAATGAGTATTTTATCAATGGACTAGCCAAGGATGCGAGACGACTGTGGCAACGGTGGACACAACAACCATACCTCTAAATGATTTGATTGATTAAGCGATCCATTAGGAGAGGCACTATAGGGTGGAACAGCTAAACATCATAAGTCATCCAAGGAAAAAAGTTAATCTTTAAAGAAGTCATCTTCAAAGAAGAAGCATCGAGACAATAACGATGAGTTGAACAAAGATAGTTTGGAAGCAAGTTCATCTGACAAGAGTAGTGATGAGTCTGTAGTAGAAGAGGAGAAAAAGCCCAAGAAGACCTCAAAAGGAGGAAAATGGGATTCTATGGCTTCTGGAAGTCACTCACCAAGGTGCAAAAAGATGGACCTATGGTGTGTTTATTACTCTATTTGATGTAGTGCAAGGCATTGGGTCTTGTCTAACTTCTCAAGTTGTATCAACCTGGCCTCTACATGTTCATCTTCTATTGTCCTCTATTTTTGTGCCAATCTCAAGGCAGGAATCTCATCTCTAGCAGTAAAATTGCCTCAGTAACATACACCAACTCAAAATGAGTGTGACCTCTATACATTTTATGAGTGATGTTGTAAGCCCATATGACTTCAATGACCTTCTGATCCCATTGGCTCCTATATCCTATGGCCATTTTTCCCATGGATTTACGAAGGAGGCCATTGGTCTGCTCCGTTTGTCCCATGGATGCTAGATAATAGATGCTAGAAGTGTGATGATTAATACCCATACAATCCATGAGCAACTCCACTGCTTCATTTAAAAACGAACTCTTGTGGTCATACACTATTTCCATGGGTGTCCCAAACCTTGTGTAGATATGTTCAAATATGAAATCTAAAACTACTTACCATTTGCCGTAGGGAGGGCAACAGCTTCAGCCCACTTAGTGACATACTGAGTGGCCACCAAAAGATATTTCTTTTTGCGGGCTGTCATGGGCAGAGGCATGACAAAATCTATTCCCCATTTTTGAAACGGATGGATGGACATCACTGGATGGTGTTGCCTAGGCTGCATATATTTCCTACCAAAGAATTGGCATGGTTCACAAGTTTTGTAGTACATAGTGACATCCTTGAACAAGGTCGACCAATAGCTTCCAGTATGTAAAGTCTTCTTAGCTGTATAGTCACTGACATAGTGGCCTCCACAAAATCCATCATGATAATGCTTCAATACCTTAGGTACTTCATTTGCATCAATGGCCCATCTCAGCACCTCATCCATGCCTTGGCGGTACAACACTCCATTGAAGAGAGTGTAGTGCCTACTATCTCTACGGATCTTCTTTCTCTCATAGCTAGTACTTCTTGGGGGAAAGGAGAAAGTGGTCAGAAACATGTAGATACCATCATACCATGGATCTCCAATTTCTATGGTTGCTACTACAAGGTTTACATCGGGGCACTCCTCCAAATCAGTCAAAGCATTTTTCAAATTGCTACAACCCCTTTTACAATTTTGAAAGAAAAATCATATTCTTGTAGAACTACCAACCACTTGGTCTAATGACCTCTAATCCCTCATTACCATAATTTACTGCACTCATAAGAATCATGCATGCAAGACCGGTGGTGGTAACTTGAAACTGAGTAATTGCGGACCACTGTGTCAGCTGGTAATTAATTGCTAGCCATCCTAGCTACCACCATAGATGTGGTTGGGAATCTTAGATGCCACCACCTCTAATCATTCATTACCATGTACTGTTGCCTTGAATTATTCAAAATTCAAGCCAACCATCGCAATGGCTCTCACCTTGACAATAGTCGGGCTACAACCACTATGGTGGCTCTCACCTTGATAGTGTAGTCAGGGCTACAAACTGCTGTTCCATTCCCTTAACCGTTTCCTCTTTATCCCTCTCAAACATTTCATTCTCCCTTGCAATCTCAAGCATCCACTATTCCATTTTCTTCACTATTTCATCTTCTATCCCTCTCGAACATTTCTTTCTCCCTTGCAATCGGACTGCAAACTCAAGCCTTGACTATTCCATTTCCTTCATTGTTTCAACTTCTATCCCTCTCGACCATTTCTATCTCCCTTGTACTCTTCCTGCAACTTCTATCCCCTCTTGTAATGGACCTTGCATAGTCTAGGAGCTCCTCACACAATCTTTCCTCCCCCTCTATAGCACAGTGTGAGAGCCCCTCCTCCCCTGATCTTGAAATTGTGACATATGGGAGCTCCTCTCTCGCTCTTCAAAAGCCCAATTTGGATGCTCTCCAAAACTTCACCAGGATGGTGTAGGAGGTAAACGTGGAGGGGCAACTAGTCTGTCAAGGTCAAAAGATTACCATCAATGAAAGCATGATTGAAAATGCTTTAGGAATTTCTGGAGTCAGTTTGCAAGCACACTTTTTCAAGAAGTAGTGGAAGAGACAAGATATTCTAGACATATACATGCTTAGATTAGTAAAGATGGTGGAGTCAAGATTTCAAGCTCGCCAATAGACATCCAAAATGTGCTAAAGAAGACCATTCACTTCTTTCTTGATATGAGAGGAACCTGCAAGACTTGGCAAGTTCAAGCAGTAGTAGAGCAACTCAAAGGATGTGATGTATCTTCCTCAAGGGCAATCTCCAAGAGCGTGTTAACCAACCTGAAGAACTGCATGGATGGCAAATCCCAATTGTCATCTCAGTCCACTGGAGTTGCAATGCAATTGATGGCATCTACCCTCAAAGGGATTTTTGAGCAATACGAGAAGCAGATGTCTTAGAAGGTGACTTTTCTACAAGAGAAAGCGACTGATGTAGCAAAGGCAGCGCAACTTGAGAAAAGTCTTAGGGAAGGTGCATAAGCCAAGGTAGAGGAGGCACAAGAGAGGGCCTTGCAGGCACAAGAGCAAGCTGAGGCCGCTACAAAATTGGTCGACATGGAAAGGCATAGACGAGAAGAAGCAGAGAAGGGCACGAAGGAGCTTCGAGATAGGCTTGAAGAAGTGAGAAATGATGGGGACATGGCAGACAAGGAGCTAGAAAAGATGCGAAAGGACCTTGAAGACTAGAGAGCCAAAAAGGAGGGTCTTTACAAAGGGCTCTACAACATGCAGAACACATTGAACATTGAAAAAGACCAGATGATGGAGGAGTTGAAAAGAGAGAATGGAAAAACCAGAAAGGTGATGCAGGAACTGCGAGAGAGCTTCAAGGCTAGGAAGGATGGGGCAGAGAGCAGCATGGGTGGAGAAGACAATGAGGCAGTTCCCCAAGCCAGGAAGGATACAGAGAGCAGCCACAGTGGAGCAAGTTCTAGCCACCACGATGGAGCAAGTTCCAGTCACCATGGTGGAGCAATTTGTAGCAGCCACGGTGAGGGTTGTTTTTTTGAAACACTATTGAAAGTTCAAAGAGCAAGCTACAATACTCTACAAGAAGATCATGATAGATGTTTGCACGAGCTTGCTGTGGCCTTTGATAATTATAAAAAGCAGTCCGTCGTCCTAGAGATTTCCAGGCTAGAGTGGAAGTCTTAGAGACCACCCATGAAGATGTTTTTCAGCAATTTACGCAGGTTCAACAAATACTGAGGGATTTAGATGAAGCTGTTGCACAAAGAGAGCAAAAAGTGGAGCAGATGAAGGAGAACATCTGCAGCCTTAGGATGAGGGAGGAAGGAATCAAGAAGCAGCTTCATCATGTACAAAGCAAGATTGTGGTATTAATGACCACAATAGTTAAATTGGATGCCTATCGTGCTATGTAGTAGGGTTCGAAATGCATGGTATGCCATACCCCCATCATAGATGACTGATGTATCCGATGGCCTATGTGCTACCACCCTGTGCACGTTTTTTGCTTTGGAGTGTTTGTGCATACAAAATCTAGCTATAGAGAATGCCATTTGCCATTGCCCAGGTCATGGACAGATCAAATGTGCCTACCTCCTACAGCTATCTATGATGAGAAAGTAGATGCTATAGCTCAATTGGCCATTTGAGCTCAAATTGAAGAAGGCCAAGACCGAACCTGATTGCGAGGAAAAGGAGCCTGAAGGGAGGAACCAGCCCCTTTCAGGAAAGGAGCAAGAAGGGCTGAGCCTGCAACCAAGAAGCTCAAATCAAGGAAAGAGGAAGCAGCATGAAGGGAAGGGCTAGGCCCCTATAGGAGGAACCAGCCCCATTTTAGAAAGGAGCAAGGAGGGCCAAGCCTACAATCAGGGAGCTCAACAAGGTGTCCTTGAGATGTAATCTGAAGTAAAGGAGTCTTTGAGATTGTAATTTATGTAATCTGTGTGTAATCTATTGAATTGTTAATATTCTCCAGAGTTTACTTGTGCGCAATGTTTTCTCAGCTATTGACTAGATAGTCTCCTTTGATCCACGCCAATGCGGTGATAACAATGAGATGAAAGATTTTGATTTGACAAGTAATGTGAGATGAAAGATTTTGATTAGATCACTAATGTGAGACTGAAAGATTCGATTAGTAAACTTATGTGAGATGAAATATTTCGATTAGACAACTAATGTGAGATGAAAGATTTAAATTAGACAACTAACATGAGACTGAAGAATGAGAAGGTGGGGCTCAATGAACTCTCCCCTTATTTAAGTGTAGTGCAAACACAACTAAGAGCCCATTACAAAATCTAGCCCCCAAACTCTGTACACCGATCCACCTACTACGAATCTATGGCATACCCAGAAGACTTTGGAATGCTTTTGTTCTATCTGAAAATGATGTTGGATGAAATCCTTGTAGAAACAGACCCAAAGAAGAAGGAGGAAAATAGTTGCAAGGAGGATATGCTTCGATGGTGGGTTTATTACTTGAAGTTGGCACAGACAATGAATATTAATTTCCCTGGCTATTGTGTTTCCTACTCCTTTAAGGTACTTGTCAAGCTCATGATGTAGGTTTCTTTTGGCAGGACATGATAGAGGCACGAAGATGTATAGACTGCAAAGACCAGGATGAAAAGGACCCCCAGCAAAAGAAGGAGTTAGTATGGATGTATAAGTTGGTAGAGTCAAGCAAGTAGTGTGTAATTTGAGTGTGTGAAGAGGTTTGACATTATGTAGCAGACTAGCATCAAGAGCTAGGAGATGCTTGCTATAGAGAGGTTGATAAAATAATTGGGAGTCTGGAATTTCCTAGAAAAAGGCAAATGTCGTGTTTTGAAATAATAAAAATCTTGCAAATATTTCTTGAACTTGTGGATATTCTCACGGTGCTTGTAATACCTGATTTTGTATCGACCTACTTTCATGTTAGTACTTAAATGTTTTAAGTAGCTCGGTGGTTGAAATCTGATGGTTATCTATAACCAATCTAAGGGGCACTAGCATTGTGCAACAAATTTTAGGATAGCATGGCAGTAGTGTAGGGATAGCATGGTAGTAGTGCAGGATTAGTGCATGATAAGTTGTCCCCAGTGCGCTGGTTGGTTGCACTAGAATATGAACAGCAACCAGCATGGTGGTTTGCTTCTATTATTACAAGAAGAATGCATTTGTTATGGGAAACCAGTGTGGTGGTTGGGATATACTAAAAGCAAGCATGGGATGAAATCTGATAGTTAACAAAACGATAAACAATCTAAACTTTGGCACTATTTTAGTATAGCACTGTGCGACAAATTTTAAGATAGCATGATAGTAGTGTAGGGATAGCACGGTAGTAGTGTAGGATAAGTTATCGCCAGCACAGTGGTTGGTTTGCACTAGGATACGAACAGCCACCAGCATGGTGGTTTGCTTCTATTATTACAAGATGAATGGATTTGTAGGATGTGTGGATTCGTTATGGAAAACTAGCACGATGGTTGTTGGGATATACTAAAAACAAGCATGGGTTTTACCATTTGGGATTTACAAAAACAATCTAATAAAACTAGCATTGGTGGTTATTTGGGATATACTAAAAAGAAGTAGTCTCAATACAAATTCCATTTTGTAGGACAAGTGGACATAGTGTTTCCCTACAATAAGACTACATACATTTTCTTAGTACTATCTCAATCGTCCTCAACCATTGCTCCAAGACACCCCAAGATGTGTTTATGTGTGTCTAAATCCAATTTGAAGACACTCTTGCCCTTCTTTCATTGTGGCATAGGTTGCATTTGGAACTTAATAGCTCTTACTAGATGAGAGTACACACATGTTTGTGGACTCTTATGTAGTAGTTCATAATTGTGGCCTCTCTTGGATGTTTTTTTGTACCAAAAAGCTCCAACTACTACATCCCACTTCTCATAGGTTGTTCCCCAATTATCCTTAAATGTTTCCTCAACCTTGTACTTAGGTTTTCTGCACTGCAACAGAAAGTATGGGTCATTTTCCTCGTTCTCCCTAGAATCTGCAACAACTGCAAAGTTATCCCCCTCTTCCAAGCAGTCAGTGAGGTCATCAAAACTCCCCCCAAAGTGTGGCAAGTTGTTTGTCTCTCCATTATTTGTCACTCCATTTGAACGTAGAGAGAAAACTTGAACTTGCTCCCATGTCTTTGCGGTTGCAATGTTCTCACACCCCTATGATGCACGCACTACAGAAATAAGAAAGTTTTCTCGTTTTAATCAATTGGTTGTTTGAAAAGCCTCGTATGCTATGCAGACCATGAACTCCTTTGATTTTCTCGCAATCATGCCTTCTCCTTTGCACTTCATCCACTTTCACTTCATGGAACACTCTGCATACTACAATATTCTTAAGGCGTTGTATAGTGTATGTTGAATGTGTGCCTGCTGTGGAGAGGTTGGCTGTAAGCCATGTTACAGCATCATGGGCATCATTGAGTTTTTCTTAAGGGCATGCTGATTGGTATTTAAGCAGAGCTTGCTTAATAACAGCACCACATCCATCATGTTCACCCTTGCCATGGCTAAGACCCAAAGAAATTCCACATCATGTCTAGACCCCGGTCAGGAATTTGAATCTTGAGACACAAAGTAGAATCCACGTGCTAATTTAAATTGAGAGAAAGCACCATCTGACCACACCCAATGTTGTTTTATATTTCCTACATGAGGATATCCTTTGTCAGCCATTCCCAATACAGTAGAAAAGCATGCTGCACAGATAGGGTGTCATGTTCCCTATCATTTGAAATGTAGAAATGGTAAGTGCGTTGCACTGACCTGGACTTGTGTGAGTCAGCAAGCAAATTGGCATCAGGCGTGGAAGAATCATGCAAATGATTGTACATGATATGCACAAGAATTGTTATCTGCTTGTTGTACTAGTGAGCACTTTGTATCTCATCTTGTTCTTGAAAAGAATAATTTTTTACAAAATCTATGACAAATACAATAGTGTCACATGGAAAATTGGCAAGGCACATCCTGAATTGCTTATCCTACTAGGTGGCCATGAAATTCTGAAGCACATATTTTGGGATGGATTGAAACATGTGACCTACAAGCTCCCTTGGTTGGGTGCTCTTATATGACAGTAACCATCTCTTTTTATCGGATCCTTCATCATTGACATTTTCAATCTCCTCATTTTAGAGCAACGTGGTTGTCTTCCCTCATTTCATTTGGACAGACATTAAATGTCTTCTTCTTCATCTTCAAATTGCAATGCTTGCATGTATCACAAATACATTCAATCCTGTGCCACTCACAATCTCCCTTTGGACAAACCACTGGCTCCCACAGAGACCTCAAGCTATAAAACCTACCCTTCGTTGCAACACATGATGAGGATCCAGGTGGCCTATAGACTATGCATTCATTGGGAGGCACAGGCATCGATCTCCATGGAGCAATGCTCCAACATGACTAGATCTCAATTCATTCATAGTTTGTCGGGCCAGGTCAAAGTCTATAGTGTGTTTTGTAACAACAAACATTCCTATCTTTGAGTTTCCTGATGTACCAGGGCTTACAATGCTCAAAGCTCCTCTGCCCAATTGAAATGTCCAGATTCTGATCCACAAACTTGAGATACAACTCCATTTGCTGACCCAACATGCGATAACAATAAAACAATGAGCCCCCTTTTTGCTACTACTAAAAGAATATAAAACACAGTCTAATTAAAGTATATAATGAAGCAAAACAATTTTCAACCATCGCGCTGGTTTAGGACAGTCACAATTTCAATCACCAGGCTGGTTTAGGATAGTGAACCACCAAGTTGGTTAAGGACACATTTAAGACAGTCAATTTCAACCATCGGAATGGTTTAAGACACTATCACAGTTTCAACCACCGGGTTGGTTTAGGCTAATGGTCTCAACTTCACATATTAAACAATAAAAAGTATATTTCTTTTTATTTCTGAATTTCACCATTAGAAAATAACAATATATTGCTTTTTATTTCTGAATTCCACAATTTAACAGTGGTATATGACCTGAATAGTAGGAAATTAAATTTAACGAATTTAAGTACTAAGAAACACAATAATTTCAACCACTGGGTTGGTCAATAACGAATGTTTATTCAACAATGCTGGTTTAAGATAATCACATAACTGATGATTGAGCTGAAGTAGCCATGGTTGCATGATGTTCCAACCACCAGCCTAGTTTAGTAAAATAACAATATATTGCAAAATGCTCAACCATGCCATCGGGCTGGACAACAACTAATGTTTGTTCAACCACGCTGGTTTAGGACAATCACATAACTGGCGATTGAGCTGAACTAGCCTACGATTGCATGATGTTTCAACCACCGGGTTGGTTTAGGACAATCACATTTAGTCCAAGTCTAGCTTAAGAAATGAAATAAGTAAACTTTCCCAAAGCTCAATCACAAACAATCACCGGGCTGGTTTAGGCACCACTGACCTGTGTTGTATCTAGCATCTGTATGATGTGCTCCTCAAACACCTTGCGTCCTATCCGCTTCTTACAGATATCCTTTCTATTTAGAGAAACTCTCGTATTTTTGTGCCAAAATGTCGTCACTAGAGCAATGACTTCCGCACTTAGGCTGTCTCTCCTTTTCTTGCGTTTTGTTGAAGCCCACAGACTTCTCAAATCAGGATGATCGTGCATTGCTTCTGCTCTATGTTCAACCGCTGGAGGCACGTTGGTCCTTCTAATTAACAACATCTTTGACATTGTGTGTCTCTTGAAAAACTTCCAATCAGCTTTGTCTACCCAGCTGGGTTTAGCCCTCCCCTTTGCGATGAAAGTACGCAAGGTTGATCTACGATGCTTCAAGACCAAACCCATGTGCTCTCGCATGTAATTCTCATTGAACTCCCAATTTGGGGGATTAGGGTATTTTTCTTTCAATTCATCGATGACCGCCTGCTTCTTTTGGTCATCATGATACCGCCAATCAGTAGCAATGCTGCTCTTGAAGTGGTGGCTCATCAACCGCCTCATGGTGGCCATCACTGCTTTGCCTTTTTTATTTTCTATTATCTCTCTAGCAGCCATGATTTGATAGGACAGGTCCTCGACTGGGTAAGGAAGTCTCATGGTAGTGGCAGAGTTAGAGCGAGTGGTATTTGTGCGAGCGCTTCCAGAGTAAGGAGTAGTAGTGGGAGTAGGAGAGGGCAAGGGAACTGGTTGGTACAGGGTCTCGGGACCAAGTGGAGACCTGTAGGGATGTGAGTGTGCTAACTCGTCTACATCTCCTGAGTCAGCACAACATAAGCGACCCCTCCTACTCTTCCTTCCCTTACGATGGGCATACCTAGGTGATGACCCCTCAATCAAAGGGGCACGAGGGGATGGCTGGGTAGTAGGTCCAGTCGTCGGTGTAGGAGAGGGAATTGTTGAGGTTCTCTGCGATAGCAGAGAGAAGAATCTCACTGCCTCCTCATCGGTCATTTGTGCCACAAACACATCGGGACTCCCGACAAAGCCATGGGCTGCTAGCAAAGGAGTTTCCCGAGGAATAGTCACAGTGCTACGCTTGAGAGGAGTCGTAGTCATAGGGGTAGGCCCTTGAGGTGTCGCCTAAGGGGAATCAGAGTCCTCTGGAGAATAGAGATCATGATGTCTCCTCCTACGAGGGTTTCTATACTCGTTGGACGTGCGACGTGATCCCATGTCTAACGTAGACACAAACACAAAAACAAAAACAAAAAATAGAAAACAAAGCTTAAGCATAGGCAAATACATATGCTTATGAAAAGACATTGAGGGGAAAGAGGGAGGAAAAGAGATTCAAAGATGGGATGAAAGAGGGAAAAAAGAAGGGGGAAAAAGAGCATAAACATAAGAGAAGGAAGAGGGAAAAAGAGATTGAAAGAGAGGAAAAAGAAGAGAAGGAAAGGAGGAAGAGGGGAAAAAGAGAAAGAAAGAGGGGATAAAGAAGAGGGAAAAAGAAGAGAAGGAAGAGAGGAAGAGAGGGAAAGAAGAGGAAATAAGGGAAGAGAGGGTTCCTACACCCATCACTGCAACTAGCGCTTAAGGTGCTAGCTGCAGGCCAATGCAAATAACAAAAATAACAAAAGGAAAAAAGAGGAAGGACTTTCTTACCTGGAATAGTCCCGCTTGGTGTTTGTGGACTAGCCCTAAAAAAGAGAGGAAACATACCATTTTTCAAACAACTAGTTAGAGGAAGGAGGAGTTTAGAGAAGCAACTTCTTAAAGGGATTGGATTGAGGAGACAAGCATAAGCCTAAAAACAAGGAGAAAGAGAAGGAAGAGAAATACCAAAAAGAGAAGAGGTGAGTCTTCTTTCTTTTATAAAATCTCGTTTTTTGTCTTTAACCCTTGAAAATCAAGCATGAAAACTAGCACATAGCCTTAGCAATACAAGGAGAAACATGCTTTAATACTCACAAAATGAAATCTCACAAAAAATGAACTTACATTGCTTAAAGAGACTCACCTTCTTGAAAAACTTCTTTTCACACAAGCAAAGAGGGAGAAGGGTGGAGAGGGAGCACAAGTGTTAGGAGAGGGGCTGAGTAGTGGTGAGGAGTGGAGAATAGAGAGGAGGAAAGCGAGGTCATTGAATATAAGGTGGGAGGAGAGATTTTTGCTTTTCCCGCAATAGAGATGCTAAAGAAAGCATCACGGCATGGGATTTCGGGTTTAAGCCCCCAGCGTCGCTATATAGCGACACTGGTCAGTCGCTATATAGTAATGCTTATATCCCAAAAAGTGTCGCTATATAACGACGGAATAGGGCAAAGCATCGCTATATAGTGATGCAGAACAGAGCAAAGCATCGCTATATAGCGAGGATTCAAGGCACTTATTGTTAGAAAAGAGAAAAGAACTCAAGGGTGGCTATTTTTTGACTCTTAATAGATTTCCTTGCAACTCATGTTGTGATTTTGGAAGTGTGCAGATGGAAGGGACAAGTGGAAGCTCGTCAGATGATGCGCCAATGCCTGAGAGCACAGAGTGGCTTACGGAGAGGTTGTATTATCATTGCACTCATTGCAAGCGAGAAGTATGACATCAATGTCGTATTATGATGCGCCACTTGTGGATGTATGGGGAGGAACCTGAACCAATACCCACCGTTGGTGTTACACATGGTGATGGATTATCAGTAAATCAATGCTATTTGAGTTCGTGGTTAATATTGGATACCATTATGACATGAAATCTTGAGACAAGATCTTATATTTACACGAAATCTTGAAATAGGATGAGGAGGGTGACGAGGGTGCACATATATCTTCACACTTTGAGCAAGACTATAGTCTCTTGGATGATGACGAGGGTATGGTTGACATGATGGATTCTATTTTTAGGGGCACTACATCACATGTACATGTGATGTCAGAGTTTGAGGTCAAAATGCGAGAGTTGCAATCAATACAGTTGTATAAGGATGCTAGGATGTCTAAACTACATGCTTGTCTCTCAATCTTGAATCTGCAAGCAAAGTATGGGTGGTCGGATACAAGTGTCTCGACCTTAATGAGGTTAGCTCCTGCATTAATTTGACTCATTATTTGGATATTGTTTGTTTTGAGAATCATCATGTATGTTTGAGAATCATCATTATTCGAAGCCTTTGTATCCCCACTTTATGTATGTTGTAAGATTCTAAGCTTGCTCAATATCTTACAGGGATTCTAAGCTATAGGATTAGTGTACCAAATCATCATTATTCGAAGCCTATGTATGTTTGAATTCTGATAGGTTGCTTTAGAAGATGTTGCTTGCACCAAATACCATGCTCGCATCAAGAGATGAAGCGAAGAAGATGCTAACAATGGTGGGTATGGATTATGATACCATCCATGCTTGCCGTAATGATTGTATTCTCTTTCGTCGTGAGCATGGAGATTTGGCTAGTTGTGCGAAGTGTGGGGAACAATGATATAGAGATGACTTGCTGGGTGAGCAAATACTGGTAAAGGTCTTGAGACACTTTCTCATCATTGCAAGAATATAGCACATGTTCCGATGCAAATCCATAGCGGAGTTGATGACATGGCATGCATCTCATCGGTCCACTGATGACACATTGAAGATTTCTATAGATTGTGTAGCTTGGAAGTACATAGACAATCCATGGCCAGACTTTGCGAGGGAGCCACACAACTTACTGTGGGGGTTAAAGGTCACTGTACCTTTACCCCAGTTATGTACAATACTCAAACACATATATAAATGAATGAAAAAGAAGATTAGGATGTTCTGCACCCACCAAAATTTGTGTGGCTCTCTGTTTCTCTCTCTCCCTCTTCCATTCTTGCTTCCGTTGAGAGCACTCTCAACTGGTATCAGAGCCCGGGTGATCTAACTGAGCATGCGTGAATGCTTGAAGCTCAGCAGCTCTGTGGGAGGAAGGAGAAGCTCTGTGGGAAGCTTTGTGGGTGACTTTACTTGCATTTGAGTGTGCAGAGACCTTGGAGGAACCTTTGGAAAAGTCACTTTGGCTTTGCAAAGTGGTTTTGAGAGCCTGTTAAGTGGTTTTAAAGAAAAAGTCGTTTTTTGAGCTTTTCCCTGTTCTGTTCGATGACAGAGACTCCGTATTGACTTGTAGAGGCAACTATTGCTTACTTTTAGTGTCTATTTCACTTCAGGAGCTTGGACACACCTTCATTCTTGAATCTGGGGTCATTTCATTGGATTTCTGACTCACTGTGTCAGTTCCTACGTTTTTTTGCCCGGGTGTTGGAACTCAAGTTTGGAGCAACCATTTGCAGATCTGTCAGTTCCGGTGGACTCAGGAGGTCCTAAAACTTCTATATTGCTCATCATTCGCACTCCGATCGAGTTTACAAATAGCTCTGTTTCAAAAACCTTTTTTCAGCCCGTGTGTTGGACCTAGTTATTGAGACCACGGTTTCCAAAACCGTCTGTCCCATTGCATTCCAGACGCCCAAAAACCCCTACCTATCAGTTCTTGCGTGATTCAGTGGAGGATTTTCAGAGTTATAGATCTCTGTGTATTTGATTTCGTCTCTCTGTTATGCATTTTTCATTCTAAGGTTTTGAAACCTTAGATTTATGCCACATGGCAGTGGATAAGTGTTGACTCCCATTTCTCACTCATCAGTTGGGATTTTGGAGTTTCGACAGAAGAGAGATATTTGTAGATTTTCTTGCTAAGTCCAATTATGCAATGGCGCCCATGTTTTGAGGCATCTCAGGTTCTATTTTTAGTAGCGGTCATTACCGTGGGACCATGATTTCTTGAGCATACCTTCTGCAGATCACTCTGGTTGCAGTTTGAGTAGTGTGCGCTCATTTGTGGTGTGCATTTGGTTGCAGTGGATGATTTATAGGCCATTTGGATGCATTGCGGTCCTTATTAGATGTGCTGATAGGCCCAAATTGCCTTGTGGGATGCTATTTTTATGGATGCTTTGCACATGGATGCTATTTTATGCTGAGGGACAGCTTTGACACATTTCAGGTGATGCACTGATAGTGCTATGCTCTCTTGGATGAGATATTATTAATGCATATGCTAGTGGACGGTGTTTATGCTTGAGTCATTTGGCACTTATTGGCATTTTGGATTGCCATTGCAGTTGGCATTTTCTTTTGGGCCAGATTTGCTCATATGGATGCATAGTATATGCACATGAGTCAGATGCTTTGAGACATGAGTTTCGGTGATATTTCACTCTATTGTGGCATACAGATTTGGGTGCACTTGGTATTTGGTGTGATTCTCTCCTGTATGCACTAGCATTTGGGATTTTGTTTTATTTGCATTATGGCATCCTCTTCCATGTCTGAAAAGGAGTTTTTAACATTAAAAAGTTTGATGGGACAAACTTTTCTTTGTGGAAAGAACAGATAAGGGATGTGCTTATTCAAAAGAAGCAGATTAAACCCTTGATTGAAGCTAAGCCTGTAAATATGTCTGAGGATGATTGGAATGAGTTGGATGCATTAGCAAAGTCTACTATTAGACTTCATCTTGCAGAGTCAGTTTATTTCACAGTAGTAAATGAGCAGACTACGAAAGATTTGTGGAAGAAACTATGTGCCACTTATGAAAAGGAAACTGCCTTTAATAAACTTTACCTCATGAAGAGGTTGTTTGAGCTGCAGATGAAGGAAGGGGTCTCCATTGCTTCTCACTTGAATGGATTCAATATTATTTTCAGCCAACTTCAGGCTCAGAAGATGAATTTTGATGCGGAGACTAAGGCAATATTTCTCTTATGTTCATTGCCATCTTCATGGGATACCTTTCGTAAAGCTGTCAGTAACTTTGCACCTGGTGGAGTACTAAAATTTGATGATGTTGTGGGTAGCTTATTGGCCGAGGAGATTAGACGGAAGTCTATGGACGGCAACAAGCAGGATGCAGCCTTAAATGTGTAAAGGGGCAGATCACAGTTCAGGGGGAAGTCCCAAGAAAGAGGGAAGTCTCGTAGCAAATCCAAGGCACAAAACATTGAGTGTTACCACTGTGGCAAGAAGGGGGTGCAAATCAAAAGGAAGAGAGTCCAAGGGAGGACAAAGGAAAAGTGAAGATCGAGGAGATCAATGCAGTCACACATGATAGTGACAATGATGTTCTCTTCATGTCTAGTTTATCTACAGAGTTGCTTACCACTTCAAATGATGCATATTCCCAGGATTGGATTTTGGATTCTGGTGCTTCATTCCATGTTACTCCCCATAGGGAATGGTTCTCCACTTATGACAGTGGAAAGACAGGTTGTGTGCATCTTGGAAATGACTATGCATGTGACATAGTGGGAGTAGGTGACATAAAGTTTTGTTTTGCAAATGGGTCTGCATTTATTACCGACATTGCATAGTGATTCCATGAGTGCTATATTCAATTAGCATGGAAACCGGTCTTTCATGCAAAGACCAAACACATTGAGGTTAGGTACCATTTCTTGAGGACAAGCGCATAGAGCTTGTCAAGGTTCATACAGATGATAACCTTGCAGATATGCTGACGAAGAGTCGGTATGCGCATCACGCGTGATCGGAGTAGGAAACTCCTTTGGCTTTCACAAAAAGAGTATGTTACAAAAGTATTGCAGCGTTTCAATATGGAGGGGGGGAAGGCAGTGAATACTCCATTGCCTCCATATGTGAAACCGAGTCATACAGATAGTCCCAAATCAGATGAGGAGAGGGCCATGATGGCCAAGGTTCCTTATGCATCAGCAGTTGGGAGTCTTATGTATGCTATGATAGCTACTAGACCAGACATTGCATTTGCAGTGGGCGTTGTTAGCCAGTATATGGCTAATCCAGGAAAGAGGCATTGGGAGGCAGTTAAGTGCATCATGAGGTACATGAAGGATACCAAGGAGATGTGCATCTGCTTTGGTAAAGGAGACATGCGTGTACTTGGGTACACAGATTCAGACTATGCAGGGCATGTGGATAGTAGGAGATCCACTTCTGGTTATGTGTTCACCTTTGCAGGTGGTGCAGTGTCGTGGATGTCTCGTGCACAGAAGTGCATTGCTTTGTCTACCACAGAGGCTGAGTATGTTGCAGCCACAGAGGGTTGCAAGGAGGCTATATGGCTTGATCGGCTAGTGGGAGATTTGGGGATTCATACAGGTGTACCGACATTGCATAGTGATTCCATGAGTGCTATTCAGCTAGCACGGAATCCGGTCTTTCATGCAAAGACCAAACACATTGAGGTCAGGTACCATTTCATCAGGGAGGTACTTGAGGACAAGCGCATAGAGCTTGTCAAGGTTCATACTGATGATAACCCTGCAGATATGCTGACGAAGAGTCTACCTAGTTAGCGGTTTGAGTATTGTCGTGTATTGATGGGCATTGGATAGTATGTTCACTGGTCGTTCTCCCTTAAAGGCACATTGTCCTTTAAGTGGGAGGTTGTGGGGGTTAAAGGTCACTGTGCCTTTACCCCGGTTATGTACAATACTCAAACACATATATAAATGAATGAAAAAGAAGATTAGGGTGGTTCTGCACCCACCAAACTTGTGTGGCTCTCTGTCTCTCTCTCTCCTTCTTCCGTTCTTGCTTCCGTTGAGAGCACTCTCACATGAGTGTTAATTCTTGCTCTTTTGTCAGCACAATAGACATAGTAGGGCTATATGTGAACTATATAACATTGTTTGTTAAGATTTATTTAGACATTTTGATCCATTCATCATATTGCAAAGCATACCAAGAAACCAAATGGATTATAAAGAAAGATTAATGATAGCATGTAATGTTATAAGAAACAATTATGATCCTACACCTTGAAGAAGTAGTTGTCATACTCTCAAATTCATGAAATTTTTGCAATATGAGTTTCCAGCCAATCGAGAACCAATGCTTCAATTAGGCAACACAACGGTGGTTCAAAAAGCTCCTAGAGAAGATATTAGTTGAGGCATTCTCATCATTGCTTCACTCTACTTGATCATGTGTATTAGATGCTCTTCTGTATGCTCTTGCCAATGGAACAACAACCATATTCTTGTTTTTCTATTGCAACATCTCAATGATTCTTTGTGCTTGCCTCACAAGAGAACAAGGATCAAGACAATGTTTTATTCAAGGTGTATATGCATTATGAACTATTCAATTATAGAATGTACAATTGTTCAAAAGGTTGCGCTTTGATAAGTCATAGCAAGCATCACTTTTATGGAAGAGGGGAGTCTACATACCTACCACCATCCAACAAGAAAAATGATAAGAACCATATTTTAACTTAGTTGGAAAGACAAGTGTCATAGACACCCCTCCCTTGTTATCGGGATCACAATAAAAAATAGTTGCTCACGCTAAAGACTTATAAAGCAAATTTTTGATATTGCGCTTTTGAGTGTAATAAATAGTTGGGGTGAAAATAATAGATAAATGGTTATGTAGGTAGAAAAGATTAATGTATGTAGGTGTCAGAGGTGGAGAAGGGGAGAATTTAAAAATAGGGTAATTTATGCAAAATTTGGAAAGAATTTGTGAAAAAAATTGGATAGAAATCAATGTGAAGGATTATGCAATCAAATTTAAAGTGGAGGGGAAATTTTACACGAAGAGAATAATGAAAAGAAAGGACTTAGAGTGTAAATGTAAGGGGAGAGAGGAATTTAGAGAAGAAAAAAAGAAGAAGAAGAAGTAATAGATTAAGTTTTAGGTGTTATAAGGAGGAGGGGGTAATAAAGAAAGTACAAATTGACAGGAGAATGAGATAAAAGATTAAAGAAGGGGAAGGGGGGAAGTTAGATTAAATAGGTTAGAGAGTAATAGGTGAAAAAATCGTAAATTTTGAGTAATTAATCAAAAATAAAAAGGAAGGGGAGTTTCAATAAACATAATGAAAGAAACGGAAGGGGATTTTAAGGTGGGGGGGGGGGGGGTTCAATGAACATAATGCAAGAAAGACTGGAAGTACATGAACCTGAGAGTTCATGCTTCCAAATTTCGAGGAGTTTGAGGAAAGGAAGGCATGTGTCACAAAAAAACGAGGCACTCTAGGTCTGGCTGTTGTGAGCACACGAGCAAGATGTTGCTATTCGAGGTGGAGCTTAGGGAGAGTTTGTTCCAAAGACCAGCACGTCCATTTGCACTTGGGTAGAGAGCTAAGAAGCTCTCAGCCACTTAAGAGAGCATGGGTAGAAGGCAATAGAGCCAGCGGGCAGGAGTTGCAGGACTGCGGCAGTAACAGTGTTGGACAACGGGCGGTCAGAGGGCCTCAGTGGATATGCCGCACCATACAAATGGGACCTTGCAGTAAAGAGAGGACTCAAGGAATAAAGAAGGTGGCGACAACAGCAGCAGTCATTATAGGTATTAAGGGCAGTACAGAGTACCCTGCGTAGAACGAGGTAGAGGCGACGAGGTGGGTAGTGTATAGGGAGGGTCTCCTTAAATAGGCTAGCAAGTGGGTAGCTAGGGAGTGGGGGGGAAGTAGAGAGTTTTGGGAAGGTGGGTCATAAAATTGCGGGTCAGTCGAGACTTCAAGAAGTGTGTAGAAAGGTAGTAGAATAAAAAAGGGGGGGATAGTTAAGGTGGTAGTTAGGGGGATCAGGTTAGTTAGTGAGTGTAGTTAGGGAAAAAAGGGGGGAGAGAGAGAGAGAGAGAGAGAGAGAGAGAGAGGGGGGGGGTTGAGAGAGAGAAAAATCTAGAGAGATAAAAATGGAAGAAATTGGGAAAATTTAGGGGGAATTTAGGGGGGCAAAATAGGGGGAAATTGGGAGACGAACTAGATGAAAATTAAGGGGAAAAGGGGGGGGGGGGTTAGGAAAATTAGAAATTTAAAAAATATATATATAGGAAAAAGTTAAGGGAAATTGAAGCAAAATTAGGGGGAAATAAAGGAGAAAACTAGGGAAAAATTAGAGGGGGGGGTAGGAAAATTAAAAATATATATAGGAAAAAATTAAGGGAAATTTAAGCAAAATTAGGGGGAATAAAGGAGAAAACTAGGAAAAATTAGAGAGGGGGTGGGGGGAAGGAAGGAAAAGGAAGGAGGGGGGTGGGTGGGAATTAAACATGGAAATAAATAGGGGGAAGGGATAAAAAGTAAATTGAATGTAAAGTGGGAAAGGGATTGTAAGTGTGTGTGTGTGTGTACCCAACTTAACCCCAACAGGATACAACACACTAGGTGAGACAATAGGTCATCACCTAGTGTGATGACCTACTGTCTACCCACAGAGGAATAGAAGTGTTGTTTAAGGAGTGGAAAGCATGTATTAGAGTATGGTGAGTTTGAAATTTGACAAGCGAAGGCAATTGTTTAAGAAGAGGTGTATGGTAGGTAGAAAGTTAAGCAATACCGGGGTGGGAGAGGGAGGTGGACTAACCTAGGAATTATTTGGGATAGAAGTTTTTTTTGGGGCTACTATGGGAATTGTTTGGTCTAGAAGAGCAAGACCAAAAAGGTAAGTGGGGAAGAGAGAATTGCTGAGCGATCAAAGAAGTGAGTCAAGAGGCAAGAAGTGTTATAAGGAGAAGGAGGGGGTAATAAAGAAAGTACAAATTGACAGGAGAATAAGATAAAAGATTAAAGAAGGGGAAGGGGGGAAGTTACATTAAATAGGTAAAAAAATCATAAATTTTGAGTAATTAATCAAAAATAAAAAGGAAGGGGAGTTTCAATAAACATAATGAAAGAAAAGGAAGGGGATTTTAGAGAGGGGGGGGGGGGGTTTCAATGAACATAATGCAAGAAACACTAGAAGTACATGAACCTAAGAGTCCATGCTTCCAAATTTTGAGGAGTTTGAGGAAAGGAAGGCGTGTGTCGTGAAAAAACAAGGCACTCTAGGTCTAGCTCTTATGAGCACACGAGCGAGCTATCGCTATTCAAGGTGGAGCTTAGGGAGAGTTTGTTCCAAGAACTAGCACATTCGTTCACACTTGGGTAGAGAGCCAAGAAGCTCTCAGCCACTTAAGATAGCATGGGTAGAAGGCAATATAGCCAACGGGCGAGGATTTGCAGGACTACGGGAGTAACAATGGACAACGGGCGATTAGAGGGCCTCAGTGGATACGCTGTGCTAGACAAATGGGACCTTGCAGTAAAGAGAGGACTCGGGGAGTAAAGAGGGTGGCGGCAGCAACAGTCATTATAGGTATTAAGGGTAGTAGAGAGTACCTTGCATAGAACGACGTAGAGGCAACGGGGTGGGTCGTGTATAGGGAGGGTCTTCTTAAGTAGGCTAGCAAGTGGGTAGCTAGGGAGTCGGGGGGGAGTAGAGAGTTTTGGGAAGGCGAGTCATAAAATTGCGGGTCAGTCGGGACTTTGAGAAGTGTGCAGAAAGGCGGTAGAATAAAAAAGGGGGGGGGATAGTTAAGGTGGTTAGGGGGATCAAGTTAGTTAGTGAGTGTCGTGAGAGAGAGAGAGAGAGAGAGAGAGAGAGAGAGAGAGAGAGAGAGAGAGAGAGAGAGAGAGAGAGAAGGGGGGGTGGTTGAGAGAGAGAAAAAAAGTTAGAGAGAGATAAAAAAGGAAGAAATTGGGAAAATTTAGGGAGCAAAAATAGGGAAAATTGGGAGAAGAATTAGGTGAAAATTAAAGGAAAAAAGGGGGGGGCGAGGGGGGGTTAGGAAAATTAGAAAAAATATAAAGGGAAAGTTAAGGGAAATTTAAGCAAAATTAGGGGGAAATAAAGGAGAAAACTAGGGAAAAATAGAGGGGCGGGTTAGGAAAATTAAAAAATAATATAGGAAAAATTAAGGGAAATTTAAGCAAAATTAGGGGGAATAAAGGAGAAAACTAGGAAAAATTAGAGAGGGGGTGGGGGGAAGGAAGGGAAAAAGGAAGAGAGGGGGGGATTAAACATGGAAATAAATAGGGGAAAGGGATAAAAAGTAAATTGAATGTAAAGTGGGAAAGGGATAGTAAGTGTGTTTGTGTGTGTGTGTTGTGTGTGTGTGAGTGTGTGTGTGTGTGTGTGTGTGTGTGTGTGTGAGAGAGAGAGAGAGAGAGAGAGAGAGAGAGAGAGAGATGTATTCTAAATTAGTAAAACAATGGGGAAGGAAGATAACTAAATAACGTTTGTATGCAAAAAATTAGACTAAGACATGATTTCCAAACGCCAAAAAACATATAGAAATTCAACCTAAAAGAGTCTCATGTCATTTGCTACGATGGTGCTGATAGTTGTGTGTTAGTGCTGATAGCAACTTTGTCTCTTAAACATGTAACACTATGTCTATAATCCAAAACTGGCCATAAATAAAACTAAAATTGGAGAGCCAGGTAATATCATCAAATAAGGTTGTTCACAAACGTTGATAACTTTTAACATGAAGCTTTAGAACAAACAACAATTTAATTTATAGCAAAAATGTTATTGGACGTTTAATTTACTATTGAACGATTTAAACATATGGCTTGACCATATAAATACATAGAGCTAGTCCTTTGGAAGTCCATGCATAGATTAAACAACATTGGTAATGCAAGTATAGCCCAAATATGAGGCTATGTATTTATCAACTTGATAAAGAGGAATGCCATGTATTAAATGTGTTCACAATAATGAGAATTACTATAGATATATGTGGCCTCTGTTTTTTGAAAGAACGTTGTAGCATGGACCACTTTCTTATGGATCCAAGGTTTTGAGAAAAAGATATTGTTGGAGGGGGTTTGTGGCATGGATGTAGTAGGTTGTGTAAGGTGGGATGTTGCTCACCTTATTTGATGAAGTGCACGCTAGGATGTTGAATGTATATGCATTTTTGATGAGGTAAGGGGAGATGTGGACACAAGTTGTCGAAAAGAAATAAGATATGATGATGTGTAAATGTGCCTGTAAATTAAATGGAGGTCTTCAACTATGGAAAGTAGTAAATGTTCTTGTGTGGGCGATAGAGCCTCCCATTATTTAAATTGTCTAAAAGCACCAATTTCGAATGGGAATGCACATTACATAGGATGTCAACATGTTTCTAAGCTTTTTGTATCCCCTATAACTTCTTACACATCAAGGGCCTTCACAAAGGCCACTTTTAGTGCACAATCCTATCCTAGTTTGAAGTTGTGGCTTGATATGAAATTTGTGGGCCATAGATTTCCAATTAAATATGGCATAGACCTATGCTTAGTCACCATGGGAATCTATGGTACTTGTAGATTCACTTTTTTCATGTTCACAAGGATACATATATGAGAGGGAGGGAATCTTACAAGAAACCATCGTGTGAAATAAGAGAAATGTCACGTTGATGAAGTAAACGAAAAGCTTTCTTTTGGGGGGGGGGAAAGGGACTTAAAAAAGGGGAAAAAGGAGATGAGGAATGTGCCATAGGTTCTCTTTTTAGGTATGGTAAAGGGATATAAATACAGGTGGACAATCCAACTTGGGACTATAGCTTATGTTTAGTAGGTTTTACTGTCGTGGGCTGGAAGGAGATGGTTGGGTTGGGAAAGGGCATTACAATTGAAATGGTTTTCTTGGGAGGCTACGCTTGGTTGGGAAAGGACATTCCCATTGTGCATGCAATTGAAATGGTTTTAGTGTCCTCAATTGGGAGGCTATGCTTGAGTTGGGACCATCGTGCGTGCAATTGAAATGGTTTTACTGTTAGGAGCTGGGAGGCTATGCTTGGGTTGGGAAAGGGCATTTCCATTGTGCGTGAAATTGAAATGGTTCTACTGTCCTCAGCTTCTCGGAGGCTATGTTTGGGTTAGGAAAATGGCATTCCATAGAGTGCTTGCAATTGAAAGAGGAGTCTTTGGGGGTGGGTCGATGATTTGGGCGGGATAGCCGAGGATTGTAGGTAGTCAAACAAGCTCACTTGAGGGTGCAAGGCGATCGGGGGCTACTGGCCCTGTGGGAGGAGCGAAGGTTGGGTGAGACTCTGGGAGGAGCGAAGGTAGGGTGAGATCTGGTCAACACAAGAGAAGGTGAAGGAGAGAAGAGACCTAAGAAAGGGGGAAGGATGGAGTTATGATGGATGGCAGGGGGAGGAGGGAATGGATGATGTGGAGGGAGATGATTGGGCCACGTATGAGGGCGAGGGGATGGGCATTCCAAGGGTAGGGCTTGTTGATCTTCTTCTTCTTCTTCATTTTCTTCATTCTTCTCTCATTTTCTGCCTCCCAACGTCTGTGTTTTTTTCGAGCTCGCCATCGCCATAGCCATAGCCACAGCCACAGCCCCAGCCCCAGCCCCAGCCCCAGCCCCAGCCCTTGCCCTAGCTCATCCCTTCCCCCTCCTCCTTCCTCTCCCTCCCTTCCTCTTCGCTCCTCCGGCGTCGCTTCACCATGGTACGTTACGGCCTTTCTCTGTCTTCCTTTCTCCTCTCTCGATCCTCCTTTCTCTCCCTCTTTCCCATCCTTTCTCCCTTCTCTCTTCTCTTGCTCGCCTCCTTGTATCTATTCGCTTTTAGGGTTCGTTGACCCTTAGATCTCGCCCCTCCATCCCCCTTCTCGCTCTTTAACTCGTCCGGTCGCATACCATTATGCTGGCCGATGCTTTTCCCATAGTTCTAGCTCGTTTTATGGCTAACGTGTGCGTGCGTGGGTTCAGCCACCGTCTGAGTCTTCTCGACGGATTGGTTGGCCTCTAGAAATCGTTTATCTGGCGTCTTGGGTTTTTGATAGCTGCATCTTCTTTCCTTATGCAGGCCAATGCCGCCTCTGGGATGGCTGTCGATGACGACTGTAAACTCAAGTTCCTTGAGTTGAAGCGGAAGAAGACCTACCGCTACATCATCTTCAAAATTGACGAGGCATCGCAGAAGATTGCTGTAGAGAAGATGGGTGGGCCAGACGAAAGCTACGAGGCGTTTACGGGTTCTCTTCCGGAAAAGGATTGTAGATATGCCGTTTATGATTTTGACTTTGTGACGGAGGACAATTGTCAAAAGAGCAAGATCTTCTTTATCGCGTGGTCAGTCTTGAGCTGCTGGTACATTGGGTGAGCTCTTCCTAGTTTTACGATCGTCAGATCCTAATCACTTGCCTTTGTGACCAGGTCTCCTGATGTGTCCCGTGTGAGGACGAAGATGCTTTACGCAAGCTCAAAGGATCGTTTTAAGCGGGAGCTTGACATAACGTACGAAGTTCAAGCGACCGATCCGACTGAAGTAGACATCGAAAAACTTAAGGAACGGTCCTATTAAGGACGTTTCTAGTTTTCAAGATGCAATATGAACGTCATGCTTTCGTCCACCGCGCTACGATGTGATTTATTGTGGCTATTGGCGCAAGACATTTCTGGTCTATAAGTTGTATAGTCTTTAGATTGTTTGTAGCCTGAGTTTTCAAAAAGAATGCCCTAATGGATGAAGTGACCGTCGCCTTAGAAATGTGGGCCTGAATCAACTGCTCGAGGCATTTTGAATGGCAAAGGTGTTGGCCTTGCTTGATGCCTTCTGCATATGTTTTGGGGGTGTTATTATTAGGCTAGGGAAACTTTATGTTTTGAAAGGGCTTTTGATTGAATTGGGGAAATTGCTTTTGGAATCATAATAGTGACCGTGTTGTCAGGGTATTGTTCTATGAGCCTATTTTGGCCAGTTGTCGTAATATGCGGCCTTTGTAAACAGCTTGTTAGTCGTGGTATATCTCTGTTGATTTTTGAACTTACTCGAATTTCATTTAATGTCTACTCATCACTATTTTTTGTTTGGGGATTACACGATTGCTGAGAGCAGAATCTTGACATGGCACCAGGAATTTGTGCTATTGTTGCTGTTTGAAGAATAAATTTTCCATGTTATTGGCTTGGTGTCTGTTTGAGTAAACTTTTTTATTCACTTTTCAATAGTTTGCGCTGGTGATATATCCACGTTCATTTTGATTATTGCTCATGAATACATGATTGAATGTTTTGGGTCTTTCGTCTCCTTTGAAGAAAGTGTTATTATTGCTTTGCACGCATGTACTGAATGCTGTCTCTGAGGGGTGACTACATATCGGATGCCTTAAAGCTCCTAGGACTCGGCACCAATTCTTTATCATTAGAATAAAAAAGTCTCTCGTTTGTGCAAAATATGCATTGGAATACAAACAAGTGGGCCTGACAGAGGACATTACATCTTCCCATTTGTATTTTCGTTTGTGCAAAATATGTATTGGAAAGTGGGAGGACATGTTTAACAATGTGGCAACAGATGCAGCCAGCCTAGGTGTGCATGCAAAATTGGAAAAGCAGATTTTAAAAGGTGACACGAGGAGGAATTAGGATTCTATGGACGTAACATAGATTGTATTTTCCTTTCTGGGCTTATTAAAATGGAGGGGGGTGTAAAACCAAGAAAGGGATCAAGCTTTGACAAAGCACCAGGGTGGGATTTTTAATTAAGATGTTTTGTCAAAGACTGTTCAAGATGACTGTATTGGGGAGCAGGTAAGATCTAGGCACTCCAGTAAGCCAACTTATTTAGAGGGGAAAAGTGATGGGAAGAGACCCCACCCTCGCAGGCCAGCGTGTGAATCGCCCATGGTGCAAAGTAATATGTGGTGTAAATCACACAGTGGGTGATGACATGAAATCTTGATGTATATTGCTTCCTCGGGGTGTGTGGCTAGGGCATAGCCCTTGTAAGGTGACATAACTTAGGCCCCTTTGCTATTGTCAGTACTTTTCTTTTGGGGGAAATTTATATTTGCACTAAGTTTGAGGTTATGGGCCCAATCTACCAGTAAGTGACATTGGAGTTTGGAATTGTTCTTTGGGTCTCCACTTATCAAAGAAATGTGATCTAGGTTTTGTATGTCTATGGCCAGGAATGTGTAAAAGCTGAAATTTGCCAATTGCTGCTTGTCAATGCTGTTTCTAGTTCTGTGTGGATTATCATTGGTTATTGTGAATGAGGGCGGCCATTTTAAGACTGGAGAGAAGTAGTCTTATGTGAGATGCGGCCATTGTGAATGGCTGCTTGATCCAGGAAGGGAGAGAACCAAGGTTTTGAGAATGAACGCAGAGCATCTCCTTTCTGAACTCCCAAATCAATAGTCATGCAAGGCCTGTCGAAATGATGCAAATGTGCCAATTATAGGTGCCAGATCACTTATGTTGTCTTGTATCAGAGTCTTCTTTCCTGTTTGACTGCATCCTGTCTTGCAGAGGTGTTGACCCATGGTGTTGGGAAAAAGACTGTGAGCCTGCAGTGGATGGGCAGTTCTGTCTACATGTGGAAGGTGTCCCATGTGTATGAGGTAGTGCAATGTTATTACTTTGTGGCGTTTGGGATATCTGAGTTACTAGTGGTGCAATTGTGAAATATATGGATGTAGAGGGCTTCAGAGTTCCTCGTGCTAGTGTGGCTTGGCATCTGGTAGGGTAGTTTTTCTGATGTTCCACATGTGAGTCTTTCATGGGAGTTGAGGTACTTGTAGGCGGAGAGGAACCTCATTGGCAACTCAGCCTAGGCAACCAGCCTGTGCTGGTACCTCACTCCCCCCTGCAAGGAAATGATGGTTTCCCATAGATCACCCATGTTATGTCTTGCATCAGAGTCTCTTTCTGAGCAGTGTGGGCCCTATTGTCCAATCCTGTCTGTTGCAGAGGTGTTGACCCATGGTGTCAGGAAAAAGACACTGAGCCTGCAGGGGTGGGCTGTTCTGTCTACACGTGGAATGTGTTCCATGTGTATGGGGCAGTGTACTGTGACTACTTTGTGGCGCCTGGGATAATTAAAGGTATACGTTTAGCTGGTTTTGATGTTTTTGGCAGCCCTTCGTGCAGGCTGCAGCAGCAATGAGCTTTGAATTGTGTTTTGTTACTTTCCCTGTCATCTTACCTGATGCTGACCACATTCTTAGGATACTATGACATCTTGGCTTTGAGCTTGTGTTCAAGGCTTCGCTTGTCTCTGCAAGCTTTCTAACCGATTTATCAAGAGGGTTCAAGTATTGTTGTCTACTAGGCTTAGTGCAGTGGACAATATGGGCAGATACACTTTTCTGTGAATTCCCCTCAGAATATTGGGAGATGAGTTCTGTCAGTGACATCGTCTGGATGCGTATCTTTACCCTTAAGCATGTCACATTGGAATTTCCAGCCATACTGGAGTATGGCCAACTGATGCATGCACAGTGGCTCAGCTTGCAAGTGAAGGCTGCTGTTTTGGATTGAGCCTGCAAGTGAAGGCTGCTGTTTTGGAAATCCTGTCATTGTTACTTCGTTGAAATTTAATGCTAGTCTTAGTTGTATTTTAAAAATTGCCTTTTCTAAATGCATGTTTCTTGACGTTGTATAATGGGGCACTATGAGTCAAAGGAACTTATATTAAAAGGAGTGAGCTATTGGAGTGCTTAGCTTTCAACAATATGGTTCGCTGTGATTTTCTTTTGTAACAAAGCCCGCAGGGTTTTTGAGATATCTGGCCAGTAAATTGGCCTTTCTATTGGCATGAGATTTGGCCTTATCATACTCAGTGTACTAATGGTCACTATTGAAAGAGGGCTGTGCCTTCTTGTGAGCCCCCTTGCATGGACATAAGGGATGCCTAGGCTTGTTCTTATATAGGGAGGGTTCTCTTGTTGAGCATAGCACGGCCTGACAGACCCTGCTGTCTGCAGGAGTTTGCTGCAGACTTTGGCAGCATTAGAAGCTGCTCTGGGCTGTCCCAGATCTGGTAATTAAGGCCCAGCAGAGTGGCCTTTTATAGGCCAGGTAGGGGAGCTGACAGGTTGGTCAGACCTAATCTGTTCTTGGCCAGCCAGCCAGGCCGGTGGGCTGACTTCCTCTGTCCAGTCTAGGGGGTGGACCCCTATTTAAACCTCTTCCCCTATTCATTTCTACAACCAGCATCCCCCCCTCACAGCCTCCTGTGAGTGTATTCCTGCTACCTAAGCCTTTCCTTCAGGCACATCGAGTAGGGTTTTGGTGCAGCCATAAGTTCTGAAGAGTGACATCATTAATGTCTGCCCCATCAATGCATTGGAGAATATTGTATGTGACTATTAAGTGTTTTTAAGTTGTGATCCCACCTTCAGCATCTATATTAATGAAGGCCATTGTTTTTTGCTAAAAGTCAGTGCAGTGTCCTTTAACACGGACATGCAAAGCTGCTATGGCTTTTGGCAAGTCTCATTCACTGTATTGACCCTACCACTACCTTCTGCTGTACCTGTTCCGTTGGTCTTAGGCTTTGTAAAGTACTGAGTGAATGATAGTAGCTTTTCTGATTCTGATAGTACCACTACCTTCTGCTGTACCTGTTCTGTTGGCCTTAGGCTTTGTAAAGTATTGAGTGAATGATAGTATCTTTTCTGATTCAGCTCGTACTTCTTCAATCATTTGCAATGAGCAGATCTGGTTTTAGTGGGTGTTCTTTTGGGGACCCACTAACATTACTGCCTATTGGAAAGAGTGAGACTTTGAGGTATTTCAGAGGATCTGGAAAAAGGCGGCATTATAAATATAGGGTTTTGCTTAGATTGGCTCCTTTGTCTTTGCAAATGTTCTTACATCCGAATCTAAGTTCAAAGCTTACAGCAAGCACAGTTTTCATGGAATCCAAACTCTAGGACATGTGCTTGGAGACCTCATCAACATTTCTGCCCGCTACCCATTTCAAGTTTAAAAGACAATGGGGTGCGGCTTTTCCTGGTCCTCAAAACACTACTGGTCCATTTCAAGCTTTTAAAAAAATATACAGCAGCACCGAATGCTAATTTAGATCCTTCAAGGTTGAATTGTAGACCTATCCCTCTTCATTTGAGGCAGTTCTTGTGAAACCCAGTATAGCTGCTTATGCTTGGGCACAGATGACGACATAAGTGTTGCTTTGCTTGCTAAGTATGTCTTCCTTTTGTTTTTCATAAAAGTTTTTGTTTACCTCTTTTTTCTTCTCTTTCATTTTCTCTTTCATTTTATTTGTAGATTTTTGATCTTTAGAACAACAAAAATTCTAAAATTGTATGATTGGACTTATTCTAGTCTTACAAAGGTATATGTAGTTCTTGTGAAACAAGATCTGTATGAACCTGCCCTGCAGGTGACTAACATCAAACACTTTAGACACGAAGGCAGTGTCATTGTTAAACTTCTTAGCGTCCGGAATGGATCACTTGCCAGCTAATGTTTCAGCTTTCATTAATAAGCATCCTTTCTTGGGTTGGGCATGTGATGAAGCTGTATAACACAAGTTCACATGAGCAATCCCTTTGGCAGTAAGAGGCTACCATTGGAACCTTGGAAGTTGCTAGGCTAGAGAAGATCACATTGAGTACATAGGAGAATGCTTACCATACTAAGTGAATGCTAGAAAAGACCCCTGTGCTTTTGTGCTCGCCAAGAAATGATTTTAGTGTATACAAAACCCTGTTGGGCTGCCTGCTGCATGTCAAATTGATATTCAAACTTTTTAGAGTACCAGTTAAAGTATCAGAAAACCAGTCTCTTCTTTATTCTAAGTCAAGGGCTGCCTGCTGCGTGTCAAATTGACATAGTTAATTCAAAGTTATTAGAATACACCATTAATACTGAACGTTGAGAACCTACAGTCCTTTATAATACTTATATTACAACCTAGTATATACCAAACCCTTCATGCCGCAAAGTTACTGTATCTTGCCCTCATATAATCCCACAAAACCGGTCTTCTTTTTATTCGAAATCTGTACACTCTGAACGTTGTCAAAACTGATTATCTGTATTATGACAATCCATGTAGTTTTCCCCTCGTAAAACCTTAGCACTGTTTTGATCAGTCAAAATGAGACTAAGCTTCCACCAGGCAGGAAACAGGTGGGTGCGTGCTTTCTTTGTGAGGTGTGACCTAGGACTCACGTTCTTCAATTTTAGAAAGTTTGTGATAGACAACTCGAGACCTCAATGTAGTATGAGTGAGCATGCATTTTTTTCTTGGTTTTATGTGAACGCTAGCTTGTTAGCACATCTTGCCCATGAAGGCGAGTATGCTGTACTTTTGTTGATATACTACCTGGTTGAAAACTGCTAGTGGCTTCAATGTGTATTTTATATTCTCATTACCAGATGCCAAATACTCAGCTGAGTTGTAGTCTATGTCAAAAGCGCTCCACTATCATTGATGTCTTTTTGCGTTCCTCTTGATTGTGATTTTTTCCTAATCCTCGTGATTTGCTCATCTAGGATGTATTATGGATCTTCACCTTCAAGCCCATTTGCGATGATGTTGGGGCATCTTCTTTTCTTTGGTTTGCCTTAGGCTGATTCGCTGCAAGGTAGTCGTACAAGTTTGTAAAGTTTTGAATTTAGTTGACATTTTAAAGTTTTGGTATCTCTTCCTCGTAAGCATTTGAATTGACCTTCCAAGACTTTGCATGGTCCACTCTCTTCTTCAGCTTGTCGTATTCACCTTAAGGTATCTAAACCTACACTTTATCACTCTCTTCATATATCCCATCTGCTCTTGATTAGGGCTACTCAAGCTTCTATGCACGGCTTTAAAAATCTCTCGTGTGACTAATATAAATTAAACTTTGGGTTACACATTGTAGACATACGTCATGTGGGGGTTGTGATTTTTCTTGACAATTTCTGCTACTAACTTTGCCCCCTAATTCCACAAGGAAGAGGATGATTAGAAGAGGAGAGATTCAATGTTGGAAGATATTATGCAATGCGCATTTACAAGAAAAATGGAATAGGACATGGTAGGCCATGACCTACTATAACCATCACAGCGATGGAAATGGAATAGGACGCCATGACCTATTTTAACCATCACGTTAGGAGATCATTTTATTAGATGAGATTTGTGGTTTAACTTATGATTATCAATAAGCATAAAGCAGAAAGAGCAAGAGCAAGAATACCCTTTTTTTTTTTTGTAAAAGAGCTTATTTAACATCCATGGTGTCTTTCCACTGTTTAATATTATTCATATCACCTTACCCTTTTGTGTGTGTGCATGCATATGTAGTTCTTGAAATTAGATAAGACGAGTAGCATGACTTGTTCGTGATGGGTTAGAGACTCCCTCCATTTGGGGAGGGGGGGGGGTTTGCGTGCGCGTTTGCGTGCGTAGTTCACATATATGTGTGTGTGTGTGTGTGTGTGTGTGTGTGATTTATTTATCTATATGCCAATCTTGTGTTTTTCCATGTGTCAAGCTTGGGTTTTGTCTAGTGCTTCTTGCCATGTCATTGTTCTTTGGATTGTTTTTGCCCACGTCAAGGTGCGGTTTCACAGAGTGGCTCGTGTGCACATTTAGTTTGCTCTCTCTTTTTTGCTAGCTCAGCTCTTGCACTCTTGGGTAGCGCATAGATTTCATTTTGCCATTCTTGGCCTCTGCTCGTGTAGTAATGGCTAGCATTCATCATGCTAGGGTAATGTCTAGCGTTCATGATGGCAGTTTATTGCTCTGCTTGTTTGCTATTCGTGGCAATCTATTTCGCAATCATGTGTGCTCCAAGATCAAGTCCTTCGAGTGCTAATTGGTGCTCCTACAACGCTATTGGTCATCTCAAGTCTATTCCTTAATTGGCGCTCCTACGGTGCTATTGGGCATTTCAAGGCTATCAGCTCGACTCGATTTGTATGTTGCCCCACTCTAGCTTCTCTTCTCCACTCTCCACTCCACTTTCCAATGCCACTTGCTGCAGAAACAGTACAACAAGCTGTTGTTGTCTGGTCTGCTGGTACAGCTGCTTCAAAGTGCTCCAGAAAAATCCCAGAACTGTTTTCTTAAAAGATAGCACCCTGTCCACTACCCCTCCCAAGCACCACGTGGTATGCCTAGCAACTCCTCTCCACTCCACCTCCCAAAAGCACTTGGCATGCCCGGTAGATCCCCCTCAAAACTCCTCCTTGGGAAGTCGTTAGATTAGATATAGAGATATGCATGCAGGCTGAGCTTGTGTGTATGCATGTATATGTACATGGATGTGTATCTTTACGTGTTTAATTACCCATTGCAACACAAACATCAATTTACTTGTTTGTGGTCATATGCAACCAATGAAGTTAAATCCTTGTTCAAGCAACTCTACCAGGGCCAAAATCATTTCCCGTCCATTTGTGAGCCATTGTTTATTGTGGTCACTCTAGCGAATTAACCAAACGTTAAATAACTAAAGCTATGGCATCTCTACCATGTTGTACAATATAAACAATAACCACCTCACACATATGCCATTCCAAAAAACCAAACAAACACCACCAAAAAAGTTCCCTTGATAATGGAAGCTTATGGTGTGTGGATATGCACAAAAATAAGTATTTTAATAATTCCTTTGAGATAGCTCTTACAACAGGTCAAACAATTTTTGAAGAACCTTGTACTTTCAACATAGCCATCATAGATAGCCTTTGTTTGCTAGAAATAGGCTAGGCCATGCAATTTTTGAAAAATATTGGACCTTCAACATAAGCCCTTAGGAACAACCTTTTGTTTGCCAAAAATAGGCTATGAAGGCCTACAAAATTAATGCTAAACAAAAGAAATTTGAAGAATGATAAAGCTTGAATATGATTGCCTAATTATAAATGGGAGGCTACTTGAAATACTTTTGCATCTATTGATATTTTATGGCAAAATTAAGTAGAATGTAGTTTTTATTGGAAGGGGGTCCAAGCACAACCATCAAGTTGAACAATGGATTCCATTAAATACACCTTCCTTGTATAGTAGTTAAAATTGAACTATAACAATCTTGTGAGAAGAAATCCGAAGAATTATGAAGCCAAATCATGATTGCCCGATGTTGTCTCCGTGCCAACATGGACTAAGGTAGCACAGAATGTGTGTATAGAGTAGCGGCAAAGCTCCGCTTGTACTTACATAAGGCTGGGAATAATCCCTCTTAGAAATCCAACTTGCATGTTCTACATGCAAGTTCTACATACAATTCCTACATGCAACATGCGAGTTCTACATGTAACTCATACATGCATGTTCTACATGCAAGTCTTACATGCGATTCCTACATGCAACTCCTAGATGCATGTTCTACATACAAGTCTTACATGCGATTCCTACATGCGAGTTCTACATGCAACTCCTACATGCAACTTCTATATGTAAGTTCTACATGTAGAGAGAGAATGTCTTACAATTCTTACATGCAGAGAGAGAAGCTCTCCAACTTCTATAAATACCCCATTATGGAATAAAGCCCATACTCTTTGGGGCATTGTGTTGAGTTCTATTTTGGTATTCCAAGCAATTGTCTCCAAGTGTCCATGCTTCCTTGTACTCCACGTCCAAAAGCATGCCCTAACCTTGCAACTCCTCCTCCCCTCTCCTCTAACCTTGCAACCCATCCTCTCTCTCTCCTCCTCCCTCCTCCTTCTCCTCCTCCCTCCTCCTCCTCCCTTCTCCTCTCTCTCCTTCCCTCCCATGCTCTTACACCTTCTTCCTTTCTCACTCCTATGCTCCCCCTAAACCCTTAGTCCCTCAACCCTTGATCTCCATGATCTACTAGGGAGATGAGTTCTCCACCATGTACTCTACCCTGAACCTTGGATCCTCTTTCTAACCCTTAAACCTCTTCTAAACTTTGGAACCTCTCTCTGAACCTTGGAACCTCCTTCTGAACCCTAAACCTTACTTTAACCCTTAAACTCCCAATGAAGGCGAAAGCCTTCATTACCCCAACCATGATGATGCACGTTCCTTTCACACATGCATGCACTATGTTTGCTTACCACACTTAAGCCTACGTCTCTAATCCAAATACGACTCGAGGTCCTAAGCTACACTTATACTACAAACGACAACACCGATATATCTGTAGGTGACAAAAAGCCTCGGAACCTTGTAAACTAAGATTACCCTGCTCTTCCGGCGGAAGCTGTGGGAAAGAGCCAACATCCGATCATAAAGGAAAGCCACGTGAGATAATTTAATAGATATTTAAATGGAAAATTTTAACATATTAACACAGCTTTTTGGGAAGGGGGTCCAAGAGCCTCTTGATATAGTTTACATCTATTGATGTTTTAATGGAAAAATTAAACATAACACAGCTTGCTTTGGAAGGAAGCCAAAGATATCCATCAAGTTAAACAATGGATTGTGATGATTCATCTTCAAGCTTTATATAATAGTTGAAATTGAACTATACCACTATAGTGAGAAGAAGGGGATTGCTTTCTCAGCATGAAGCGTTGTTCGTCGGTATAGGCGAGCAGTAATGTCAAATTCTGCAAATCTACAATAGAGCGAGGACACTCCCAACATAAATTCGACCCAGAAATTCAACATTAATGTGTGGCTATACTAAGGCTGGAACGGATAGATTTTTCCTAAAAGGCTAGTAACAAATCTCCTTTGATTGGTTATGGAAAGAATTGGCAACATATCCAAAGCTATGATTACTCTCTTGAACGAATGCAAATACAGAAGGCAATCAATGTTCACTATCAAGTTGGATCTGCAAAGCCTTAAAAAAATACCAAAAGCAACGTTCTATCAAGGGGTGAATCTATGAACATTTAAAACAATCATAGGCAACCTTTTCCCCAAACAATGCAATGCCAACTTCATTACTCACCAACTCCATCTCTGATCATTCCTCTCAAGCAATTTGTTTGTGCAGAAGAATTGGCAATCAATTTGTACGTATTCTCTTGAATGAATGCATAATTCAAGGCCAATAAGATCTCCTTTCTTTGGTAAAGCTGCTGCAGGTACTCTCTTGAACTAATGCTTGATTGAATGACAGACCAATAAGGTCTCCTTTAAGTCTGCAAATTGTATTATGGAGAGAAAGAGCCTCCCATATGCCACAAAATCTATATACCCGCTTCTTATTGCCTATATCCCTGACTCTTTGCTGTAGCCCCCGCTACTCATCACCGATTAGCTCTTTGGAATTGTAGGAAACTTTTGGTTTTTTCAATCATGCCTTGTGATGTGTAGCATGGCTTCATGAATTGCATATATGCAAGGTTCAAATGATTCAATTACTTGACCGATTCAATTACTTAACCACATAGAGACCCAGTACTATGTTTTAAATACTAATAAGCTAGATATCAATGTGCAGCAATTGTTCCTAGTCACAAGCAACACAAATGTGGATACACAGATGCTGAAAATGCTCCATCTAGTATAGCCTTTCTACTCAACCACAGCTCTCATTAATGTGTTTGGCCATGGCGCTAATAGTGTTCGTCAAGTCTCCTACTATGGTAGATTTTAGCATGAGTTTGCTCTCCTTCCATTAGATTACAATGGGTAATTACAAAAAATGGCTATGTTAGAGCTTAAATTTTCATTGGTTTATAGTTTCATTGTGGCTTAAAAGTTTGAAGCATGCAGTAGGTTTGAATCGTCATTTTAGGTATTATATGTGCAGCAAGCTATAATCATGACACTCTCACTAATAGTCTTGATGGCTAGGTCCTTTGGGTGCAATTATATTCCACACAACAAAACATTTATAGAGATTTCAACATCTTTATCTCAAGTGAATTTTCACCTTTAATGTTGTTTAGCTTCTATAGCTTTATTCCTTGATAGTTATGGTAGATGTTCATATTACTTAGCTCCTATGGCTCAATTCTCTTCTTCTACTAAGACTTTCCACTGTGCAAATTTTGTTTGTAGCGTGAGCTTTGAAAACCTTGAATCAAAGCTTGGTTTGTTGTAGGTGCTTCAGTGACTATGACTCCTATTGCTATTGTCGCATCATCATCAAAGCTCCTTCCTCCCCATTCTGAGAGCTAGTCCAAGGTGACCCGTCTACTATGGGTTAGAGTTTCTATTGCAATACAACCTTGCAACACTTCTTGCTCCCATTTTCAAACTTGTACAACAGTGCCCAAAAATCTTCAACATCAAGAGCAAGTTTAACAGATTGATTAAGCCAAGTCTTTAGTCTTCTCAACCTTTCAATCATGCCACAACAATATTGCAATTGCCGCAATCACGTAGGGGTCATGCTCATATCTTTTTAATCATCAATACCTATTGCTTTCCTTTGAGGTCTCGGTGCCATGTCAATGGATATCCACCATTGGTGGGGTAATAGGACATGGTAGGCCATGACCTGCTATAACCATCACGTTAGGAGATCATTTTATTTATGAGATTTGTGGTTTAGATTAACTAATGAATAAGTAAGATACACATAGCTTATTTAACATCCATGGTGTCTTTCCACTAATTTAATATTATTCATATCACCTTGCCCTTTTGTGTGTGTGTGCATGCATGTGTAGTTCTTGAAATTAGATAAGAAGACCAACATTTCCAAATAATTTGGTGCTTGAATATCACATAATTTTGAATTAGTGATGCTTATGTTCATATCCTAAAGTGTAAGAAGCACTAGATGCATACAATGTTTACAAAATGTCCTTCAATCAAGCCAGGGTTGGTGTGCATACCGTTCCTACTTAACATTGATGTTAATTTTTTTTGTTATGATGTCACCTTAACATAAACAATGTGTAACCATAATTTGATATCAATTCTACACATTGGGAATAGTGTAGATTTCTGCCTAAAGACTTTACTTATGTGCTACTCTTTGGAATGTTACATAACTTTATTTAACCTTTATGAAGTCATCAAACCTCGCACATGGGCCTTGATCTTTCTTGACAATTTGGTGCCCAAGCTAGCAACTTGAACCTATTGGGTATTGATTATCATGGTCACTTTCCAATTTCACAAGAATCCATAAATTGCAAGCATTTCAAACTCAAGACATTGCAAATACATTGTTCATCAAAATACAAAGTTTAAATTTGCATCATGTATAGTCTTAGACCAAACTACAATCATGATCAATAGTGATTTCTCGTCCATGTTTCATGCCCCTTCCTTACACCTTCTATTGATGTTAGGAATGAGCCTTGGTTTGTAAAGCAATAGCCTAATGGGGACAAATTGAGATCAGCCTAACATGGATAGATTGAGTTCACTTAGTGTTCAACTATCACATTGATAGAACACTTGCTTAGAAGCTAATTCATTGCCACACACAAACTTGATATGGTGAACATATTGTAGTTTATGGAAGCTAACTAGCTTGTTACATACGATATCACTTGTGCTTAAATGGTAGCTTGTGTACCAACAATGTGGGTCACATCCTCAAGTTACCATTTGAGTAACCTAAGTTCTCCATTTGATTGACATTGCATAGCATTAGCATGCAATTAGTTCATTTAGTATACATTTAGTTCCTACATAGATTGACTTTGTGCAACCCAGGAATAAATTGTAGCATAATGAATATAGCATTGACATACATATTACACTTGCTTAGGAGTTGCATCAGGAATCACTATAATCCCTTCTAATATCATAGGATAGTAGAAAAAATCCCAATCAGACATCTTGCCATGTGACCACCATGATGAGACCAAGATATACCCACCTATCCAAGATTACCTTAGGTGATGTATCAACTACCCGAGGTGGGCTCGAGGCCATCCTTGGCCTACTAGAGGTCATTCCACGTCCTTGGAATAATTTGAGTGGTATAGTTGTTCATTCATTACTTGAGGCCATCCTTGTCCTATTAGAGGTCATTCCACTTCCTCTTGGGAGTTATTTGAGTGTTGTAGCTACTCATTGACTAGTGTTGACATTATACACATTTGTACTATGATTCTTCTCTTAGTAGTAACTGCTCATTCACTAGTGTTGACATTTTACTCATTTGTATTATGGTTCTTCTCATAATAGGGTCCGAAGTGTGTCTTTTGGGCTCATTGCCTCGTACTTAAGCCATGTACTTACTAAATTTCACAATAAAGCTCTTATTTTGAGTTCACTCACATATTCAGTGAGGTTAAACCGATTTGGAGTGTAATCTCTATTCCATCATGTATTAGAATCCTACCAAGTTGCATCTTGTTTCAACTATCGGTGTCCAACATGGTTATGAAAAACCAACGTTGGTGACCCACACGTGTTCTATGTGTGCGATGAGGTTCTTTAAGCCGAAAAGCCATGTATAGACCTAATTATGGGACAAGATTTGATACAGTGCTTTGGTGAGAATCATACCAAGTCTCTATCAATTACAAAATATAGATCCATGGATTTCAACTTTCTCGGTCCAGTACGAGATATAGAGCAATGGATTTGAACTTACCCTATCAAAAATGTTTCACTCTATAGGATGGCAAAAAAAGGGTTGTCTACCATAAACCAATATGCTACCCTACTTGAAATGAAATGAAAACCTAGCCAAAGTATTTATACCATCATATATTAGAGTCGTACCAAGTTTCATCTTCTTTCGACCCATCGATGTCCAACATGGTTATTGAAAACCAACGTTGCCGACCCACAAGTGTTCTAGTGTGTGTGATAAGGTTCTTTAAAATAAAAAGCCATGTATAGACCTATTTCTGGGACAATATTTGATTTGGTGCTTTGGTATTATATTAATGAGAATCATACAAAGTCTTAGTCCATTATGAGATATAGAGCCGTTAGCCATGGATTTGACCTTACCCTAGCATAAATATTTCTCATTGCAGTGTGATAAAGAAAGGGTTCTCTACCCTAAAACAATATACTATGCTACTCCAAATGCAATAAAGCCTAGCGATAACATTTATGCCATCATGTATTAGATTCCTACAAAGCTTTTTCTTCTTCTGACCATCGATGTCAAACATGGTTATGAAAAACCAACGTTGGTGACCCTCACGTGTTGTAGTGTGCGTGACGAGGGTTTATAAAATAAAAAGACATATATAGGCATATTTATGGGTCAAGCTTTGGTATGGGGCTTGGGTTAAATGTTATTAAGAGTCATACCAATTCTCGATCCATTACAAGATATAGAGCAATGGATTTGAACTTACCCTATAAAAAATGTTTCAGTTTGTAGTGTGGCAAAAAAGGGTTGTCTACCATATACCAATATGCTACGCTACTTGAAATAAAATAAAACCTAGACAAAATCTCGATTGCATCATGTATTAGAATCCTACCAAGTTGCATCTTATTTTGACTATCAGTGTCCAACATGGTTATGAGAAACCAACGTTGGTGACCCACACGTGTTCTATGTGTGCGAAGAGGTTCTTTAAAACAAAAAGCCATTTATAGACCTATTTATGGGACAATATTTGATATGGTACATTGGTATAATATGAATGATAAGACTACCAAGTATCGGTCCATTACAAGATATAGAGCCATGGATTTGACCTTACCCTAACAAAAATATTCCTCATCTCGTAGTGTGACAAAGAGAGGGTTCTCTACCCTAAAACAATATGCTACACTACTCCAAATGCAATAAAGCCTAGCCAGAATATTTATTCCATCATGTATTAGATTACTACAAAGCTTTGTCTTATTATGACCATCGATGTTGAACATGGGTATGAAAAACCAACGTTGGTGACCCTCACATGTTGTAGTGTGCGCGACGGGGATTTGTAAAATAAAAGGGCATGTATAGACCTAGTTATGGGTAAATATTTTTTATGGTGCTTGGGTACAGTGTTATTGAGAGTCATACCAATTCTCGGTCCATTATGAGATATAGAGCAATGGATTTGAACTTACCCTATCAAAATTGTTTCAATCCCCGGTGTGGTAAAAAAAGGATTTCTACCATAAACCAATATGCTATGCTACTTGAAATGAAATAAAAAACTAGCCAAAATATTTACACCATCATATATTAGATTATTACTAAGTTTCTCTTCTTTTGACCATAGGTGTCCAACATGGTTATTAAAAACCAACGTTGGTGATCGATACGTGTTCTAGTGTGTGCGATGAGTTCTTTAAAACAAAAAGCCATGTATAGACCTATTTATGGGACAAGATTTGATATGGTGCTTTGGTATAATACTAATGAGAATCATACCAAGTCTTAGTCTATTACGATATATAGAGCCATGGATTTGACTTTACCCTAACAAAATTATCTCTCGTTGTATTGCATAAAAGAAAGGGTTATCTACCCTAAAACAATATGCTATGCTACTCCAAATGCAATAAAGCCTATCCATACTCTTTATGCCTTCATTTATTAGATTACTAGAAATCTTTTCTTTCTTCTGACCATCGATGGCGAACATGGCTATGAAAAATCAACATTGGTGACCCTCACATGTTGTAGTGTACGCGATGGGGATTTGTAAAATAAAAGGGCATATATATGTGAAGATAGTGGGAGAGAGGGAAGGAGTCTCACTTGTGGCTTTCTCACATGCACAATGGGGGAATACACACAAAGGTGGAGGCTGAAAACAGTTTTTCTCTTCTTAGTTGTGAAAGCCAAAAGAACTCTCGTACAAAGAAAATAGAAGAACCCTATATGTGGGTCTCAAACCAAACTCAACTAACTAAGGTGGCATACTAACTGAGCCACGAACTAGTGTAGATAAGGATAGTTGTCATCCAGCTATTATTCGTGGGCGGTGTACCAACCGCATCTCCAGCTAACAAGTCGGTGACATAAATGCACAATAGTCACCCTGGCATATCGCGAGTGGAGCTCGATATCTCAACACTCCCCCTCGAGCTCAATCCCAAATCCTGCACACCAAGCAGGTCTCTGAACTTGCGCAGCTTCTCTGCGCCCAATGCTTTCGTGAATATGTCAGCCACCTGATCCTCTGTGCTGACATAAACTAGATCAATAAGACCTAGTAAAACCTTCTCCTGCACATAGTGATAATGCACCTCAATGTGCTTTGTTCTGGCATGAAAGACTGGGTTCTTTGCCAAATGTATACTACTCATGTTGTCACAATAAATGACAACTGGCCCATCTGTAGACTGATGCATATCATAGAGTAGCTTATGCAACCAAGCTACCTCACATGCAGCCATTGCTGCACCCCTATACTCAGCCTCTGTGCTCGACAAGGCAACTGTAGGCTGTTTCTTGCTGCTCCAAGTGACTGCAGCACTCCCAAAAGAGAACACATATCCACTGGTAGATCGTCTATCTGAAATGCTACCAGCCCAATCAGCATCAGTGTATCCATGCAACTGTATTTGAACCCCAGCCTCATAAAATAGTCCATACTGCAATGTGGACTTCACATACCTGAGTATGCGTCTAGCCGCATCCAAATGCGGTTTCCTTGGAGCCTGCATAAACTGACTTACCAACCCAACAACATAGCTCAAATCTGGCCTGGTAATAGTCATGTAAATCAAACTTCCTACTATGCGTCTGTACATAGTAGGGTCTTCTAGAAGCTCACCTGCATCTGCGCTCAGCTTCACATTCTGCTCCAAAGGAACTGAAATAGGCTTACAGCCTGTCATCCCATATTTGGACAGCATGTCCAGTCCATACTGCCTCTGCAAGAGCTGTATCCCACTTGGTGATCTAATCACCTCAATGCCCAAGAAATAACGCAGCTCTCCCAAATCCTTCATCTCAAACTTCTGCCTCAATAGCATTTTCACATGAAGGATATCTTCATCACTATCACCTGTGATGATCAAATCATCAACATAAATGACCAGCAGCATAATCCCTTTCTCTGTTTTTCTCACATAGAGTGAGAAATCTGCCTTGGAAATCCGAAAGCCAATAGTGACAAGATATTGTCCTATTTTGTCAGACCATGCTCTAGGTGCTTGCTTCAAGCCATACAAGGCTTTCTTCAACCTGCAAACAAACTCAGGATGAGTAGCATGAACATAACCTGCTGGCTGCTCCATAAAGACCTCTTCTTGCAAATCACCATGCAAGAAGGCATTCTTTACATCCATCTGATGTAAAGACCATCCCTTTGATGCAGCCATAGCAATGGCTGCTCTTACGGTTGCCATCCTTGCAACCGGGCTGAAAGTTTCTTCATAATCAATGCCATATGTCTGTGCATACCCCTTGACAACTAATCTTGCCTTGTATCTATTCACAGAACCATCTGCATTGTGCTTGATCTTATAAACCCACTTACAACCAATTGCATTCTTGCCTTTAGGCAAAGGCACCAATTCCCATGTAGCATTAGCATCCAAGGCATCCATTTCTTCATCCATGGCTTTCTCCCATTTTTCATTTCCCATGGCTTGCTCAAAAGAAGTGGGTTCTGGTTCCTGTATCACTTTGACCATATAGGCATAGTGAATGGCTGTAAATCCATCATATTTCAACCTATCCACAGGATACCTAACCCTGGTAGACCTGCGCAAAACAGGCTCACTTCCAGGTGCTCTCAAAACATCCCTGGTCTTCCTTACTCCAGGTGTAACAACAGAAGGAATACCCAACTCATCATCAATGCTCTGTTCTGAGCCACTGGATTCACCATCCACACAAGAGTGACCTGCATTCACATCATACATGGGCTGATCTACCTTCTCTTTTCCTTTTTGTGATACCTGCGTACCACTCTCTGCATTGCTTTGAGGGGATTCTCCTGATCTCAATCTGCCTGTCCATGGCGAAGTATGTGAACCACTGGTAGAGGACACTCCAGGTCCACTGATATTTTGTGATTGCTGCTGTGCATTCTATGCAGCATTACCATTTTGTGCATCTACATCAATCATCACATTTACTGGTTTATACCAGCTGCTCATCTCATCAAAAACAACATCTCTGCTCACTGTGAACTTACGTGTAGAAGGGTTATAGCATCTATACCCTTTCTGCTGCAGAGAATAACCAATAAAGATGCACTTCTCAGCTTTTGGATCCAACTTGGACCTCAGCTCATCTGGCACATGGACATAGGCAATGCAACCAAAAATCTTCAAATGAGAAATATCTGGTTTCCTACCAGTATACATCTCCTCTGGCGTCATGCCATGTATTGCTGCAGTGGGAGTCCTGTTCATTATATAGACTACTGTAGCAACTGCTTCAGCCCAATAATAATCTGGTAGATCTTTTTCATTTAGCATAACCCGAGATACCTCTCCAATATGCCTGTTTTTTCTTTCTGCAATTCCATTTTGCTGTGGGGTATGACTGCATGAATATTGCTGCTTTATACCATGCTCCTGCAAGAACCTTGCAAACTCATTTGAGAGGTACTCTCCCCCTCCATCTGACCTTAGGCATTTTATTTGCAGGCCTGTTTCTTTTTCAACCATAGCTTTGAAAGCTTTGAAGTGCCCAAACACTTCACTTTTCTTTTTCATAAAATACACCCACAGTTTTCTGCTGAAGTCATCAATAAATGTGACAAAATAGTGACAGCCTCCAATAGATGTAGCTTTTGTAGTCCACACATCAGAGTGGATTAATTCCAATGGCTTTTTACTTTCCTGAACATGCCTAGGAAAAGGTTTCCTTGCGTGTTTCCCAAATTGACAGGCTTCACAAATCTTGTGCATTTCTGCAACCTTGAATTTTGGCAATCCTGCAACAATATTTTGGGCTTGCATTGATTTAAGTCACTGTATATTAACATGACCAATGCGTTTGTGCCAGATATCAATATCTGCAACTACACCGGTCCCATGTGCAAACATTGCTGCACTCAATTCAGGCATGTCTGCATCCAACGTAAACATCCTGCCCTTCTTCTTTCCTTTTGCTATCAAGCGACCATTATTTTTCATATCCTCAACAAAGCATCCATGAGGATTTAATCTGACCTGCAAGCCCTGCTCAACCATCTGACCAACAGAAACTAGGTTCTTGGTGATGTTCGGGACATGAAATACATCAGACAAGTATTTCTTTTTCCCATCCTGCATAGACAAAGGAATTTTGCCAATCTGCACAATAGGATGTGCAGTATCATCACCAGTCTCCACAAATCCTGGCTTTTCCATTTTCCTTGCATCTTGCATCCATGCTGCATGACCTGTCATGTGGTTTGACGCGCACCTGAGTCAACATACCACACATCATTTTGTTCTTCTGCACTTGTCACAGAATTGGTCATATGCTGCACCATAAATAGATGCTCATTTCTATCATCACGCTGCCTGCTAGAAGATGCATAATTGCCTTGCTGCAATTTTCCATTCATAATGTCATTCTGCTTTTTGTAGCAGTCCTTAGCCATATGACCCATTTTGCCGCAATAGTAGCATTCAACATTGCTGTTTGCATTTTGGCTTCTCTGCCATCCACCACGGCCTCTTTGGCTCCCCCTACCTCTAGAGTTACCATGTCCTCCTGCATAGGACTGGTTTTCTTGCGTTTGCTGCATATTCTGATTTCTACCACAGCCTGCAGATCGGCCCCCTCTACCTCTGCCTCTACCTCTGCCAGCATTTGAGTAGAAGACAGTTTCTTTTGAAGTTCCTGCTAAAGAAGATGCACCCCCATTTCTCTGCTCTTCAGAAATTAGAAGAGCAATCAGCTCCTCAAAATCAGGAAATTTTTCACGGACGGCAATGGATGTCCGGAACTGTGCATAATCCTTTCCTAGACCATTCAAGGTCACAGAAACCAAATCATCATCATCCATTGGCGACCCAATGGAAGCAAGTGCATCTGCAATTTTCTTCACTTTCATGTGGTAGTCATTTATGCTCAAATTTTCTCTCTGCACATTGTGCAACTCCTGTTTGAGTTGCATTTTCCTGGCTTGCGTATTTGTGCTATACATTTTTGCCAAAGTATCCCATGCCTCCTTTGGCGTATTTGCATCCTGAATATGCACAATCATGGAGTCCGAAATACTGATAGACAGCCAGTACATAACTTTCCTGGCTCTCTCATGCCATCCTTTGAATGCCTGCATTTCCTGTTGACTGGGAACATTAGAAAGAACAGGTTCTTCTTCATTTCCTGTAATGAATTCCCAATAGCCTTTTCCCATCAAGAAATTCGTCATTCTAAACTTCCATGCCTGGAAGTTGTTCTTGTCAAGCTTTTCAGTGACAATCTGTGAAAGAGAATCAGATGCCATTACAGAACACTGCAAAATATTCTGTCACTGCAAAAGACACAGCTTTTGCCTCACATGGCAGATCTGCAAAACTGACGAAAGTGGTATTTCACCACACAGTCACTTCCTAGTGATGATTCTGCATCAACAAGCAACAGGCATGAATCTGCAACTCCCAATATCTCTGCACACAGGCATACGATGCAATTTCTGCGGCACCTTTCCACCGACTAGCCGCGCAGTGGTCGCACAGCCAAAAACAGGGCCTTTTTCTGAGTGCCTGCGAAGAACTTCCGCCTTCAAAACGGGCCCCGAAACGGCCTCAAATCATAAAAATAAAGTCACTAAGGGCTTCGCCTTATCCCGCAGCATATACTGCGCTCTCGCCACACCGCGAAGGGCGTCTCAATCTGAGACAGTGCACTCTTGCACTTCTGGCTGTGCTACCTGCAGAGATTTGCTCCCAAACTCGAAATAGGAAAGCAACACTGGTCCTCTTACCAGGACACCACGAACTTGGCTTGCTTTCTTGAGCTCCTTACCACGAACAAGGCTCTGATACCATGTGAAGATAGTGGGAGAGAGAGAAGGAGTCTCACTTGCCGCTTTCTCACATGCACAATGGGGGAATACACACAAAGGTGGAGGCTGAAAATAGTTTTCCTCTTCTTAGTTGTGAAAGCCAAAAGAACTCTCGTACAAAGGAAATAGAAGAACCCTATATGTGGGTCTCAAACCAAACTCAACTAACTAAGGTGGCATACTAACTGAGCCACGAACTAGTGTAGATAAGGATAGCTGTCATCCAGCTATTATTCGTGAGCGGTGTATCAACCGCATCTCCAGCTAACAAGTTGGTGACATAAATGCACAACAGTCACCCTGGCATATCGTGAGTGGAGCTCGATATCTCAACAATATAGACCTATTTATGGGACAAGATTTGGTATGGTGCTTGGGTAAAATGTTATTGAGATTCATACCAATTCTCGGTCCATTATGAGATATAGAGAAATGGATTTGAACTTACCCTATCAAAAATGTTTCAACTTGCAGTGTGGCAAAAGAAGGGTTGTCTATCATAAACCAATATGCTACACTACTAGAAATGAAATAAAACCTAGAAAAAATATCTATTACATCATGTATTAGAATCCTACCAAGTTTCATCATGTTTTGACTATTGATGTCCAACATGGTCATGAAAAACCAATGTTGGTGACCCACACGTGTTCTAGTGTGTGCGATGAGGTTCTTTAAAACAAAAAGTCATGTGTAAACCTATTTATGGGACAAGATTTGATACAATTATTTGGTATAATATGAGTGAAAAGAATAACAAGTCTCGCTCCATTACAAGATAGAGAGCCATGGATTTGACCTTACCCTAAGAAAAATATTTCTCGTCACAATGCGGCAAAGAAAAGGTTATCTACCCTAAAACAATATGCTACGCTATCCAAATGCAATAAAGCCTAGCAAAACTCTTAATGCTATCATGTATAAGATTCCTAAAAGTTTTGTCTTCTACATGGTTATGAAAAACCAACGTTGGTGACCATCATGTGTTGTAGTGTGTGCAATGGGGATTTTTTAAACAAAAAGGCATGTATAGACCTATTCATGGAATAAGATTTGGTATATTTATTGGGTAAAATGTGATTGGCAGGAATACCAAGTCTCGATTCATTCCAAGATATAGGGCCATGGATTATCAAACATATTTCAGCTCATGGTGCGGCAGAAAAGGAGTTATCTACCCTGAAACAATATGCTATGCTACTACAAATGTAATAGCACCCATTCAAAAGCTTTATGCCATCATGTATTAGAGTCCTACCAAGTTTCATCTTCTTTCAACCATCAATGCCCAATATGGTTATGAAATGATGTTTGCATGGTTGGGCATGCATGTGTTATCGTTTGTCACCACATCTCATACATGAGTTTGTCACCACGTCTCGTTTGTGTTATCGGCATGCTCCTATCGCATGTGCATATGTACGATGGGTACAATTATTTGCACACACCCTAAAACTATTCAATTTAAGGCCCATGAAAAGTATCATGACCATCAGACATTGTTTGCATGGTTGGGTAGGCATATGCCCTTATTTTTTCACCACGTCTCATATGTGAGTATGAAAAAATATGTATCCACGTGCTACTATTGCATGTGCATATGTTTTATGGGTTCAATACTTTGCATACACCTTAAACCTATTCACTTCAAGGCCCATGCAAAGTAACATGTCCATTAATAAACACTGTTTGAATAGTTGAGAACACTTTTTTTTTGTGTGTTTCACCACATCCAATACATAAGTATAAAAAAATACGCATCGACGTGTTTCTATCACATGTTTATTTGTTTGATTGGTATGACACTTTGCACACACCTTAAACCTATTTAAGGCATGTGCAAAGTATCATGTCCATCAAACACCGTTTGCATGGTTGGGCATGCATATGTTCTCATTTTTCTCATGTCTCATACATGAGTATAAAAACTCCGCATCACTGTGCTCCTATCATACGTGCATTTGTCTAATGAATGCTATACTTTGCACAAACCTTTAAGGCCTGTGCAAATTATCATGTCCACCAGATACTGTTTGCATGGTTAGACACGCATATATTTTTTATTTTCATCAAGTCTCATACATGAGTATGAAAAAATACGCATTGGCATGCTCCTATCGCATGCGCATATGTCTAATGGATACAATTCTCTGCACATACCTTAAAACTATTCACTGTAAGGCCCATGCAAAGTGTCATGACCATCAAACACTATCTGCATGGTTGGGCAGGCATATGTTCTTATTTTTTCACCACATCTCATACATGAGTATGAAAAAATATGCATCGGCGTGCTATTACCGCATGTGCATATGTCCGATGGGTACAATAGTTTGCACACACCCTAAACCTACTCATTTAAGGCCCATGCAAAGCATCATGTCCATCAGAAAACATTTGCATGGTTGGGCACACATATTTTTGCATTTTTTACCACGTCCCATACATGAGTATAAAAAAATATGCATCGGCATGATCCTATCGCATGTGCATTGGTCCAATGGGTACAATACTTTGCCCATGTCTTAAACCTATTTACTTTAAGTCCCGTGAAAAATATCATGTCCATCAGGCACCGTTTACATGGTTGCGCATGCATATAGAGGTTTCTTGAGAGCCGTATACTTGAGAGCTAATTTTTAGAGAGAGAAGGCAATATCTGTAGCTCCTATTTGAGAGAGCCTCTAAGCCTCAGCATTTCAGAGCTTCTCTTGCTTGACCATACGTGCTCCTAGCCTACAACAGCTCTCCAAACAATGCTTCTACGATAAACTAGCAACTCACGCTCCAAGCAGTGGCATCTATAACCCTCAGTCTCAACTTGATGGCTCAACACTTCTCCACAAGAGCCCAAGCACAATGGTCTACTCCAAAGGATGACCAGTGCATTTGCCATCTGACTAACCAGTCCAAAATGGCAAGGCTCGATGAAGACCTACATCTTGTTGTATCGTCTCTTGCAATAGATCTTTGGCTTGCAAGCTCATGAGCTCCTTATGATGACATAGCCTCCCATGCATCCTCCTCTTTCCACTCCCATCAGTTCCATAGCCGACTAACAAGCCCTAATGCTCCAAAAGCTCAGGGCTACATCGCACTATCGGCCCATTGACCTCAACAGTCGACTCCATTGCAAGACCTCCTATGATGACCTGCAAGCTCCAAATCTATGGCTCCTTCAACAGCCCTGTCCCTCTAGCCAAACCTTGTAGCAATGCCTCCTCCAACGATGTCGACTCAGGCATGTGGGATAGCCAAAAAAATCAACCACCAATGCTGAACCGGACTCCAGCTGCAAAACAGCCCTCAATGATGAAATAGGCTAGCTCGAGCCAACTCAAAGCTCCAAGCACATACACTTTAGCCACTGCGCTTTCGCCATATGGGCAGCTCCAACATTATCCACTTGCGAGCAGTGAAATGCCAACGTTAACGACCTCCAGCGAGTATCTACGAAGGAACACCTTCATCAACAAGGCAATGAAGCTCCCAAACGACATCTTCTCCAACCACTCCTGCTCATGGCTCTACAACAGCGTCCTGCAGCACATGGTCATAGGTGCCTCAATAGCCCGGGCTCCCTCGATGCTCAAAGACCCACAACCTCCAAAGCTGTGACAACCACGCGATGCCATGGAGTCTCAGAGTTCAGTTGCTCCACACACGAAATCTTTTAAAGATTCTGTTGCATATTCCCATTCTAATGATCATTATCTCATGGGCCTCAAGTGACACGTGGCTACCTCCATTGTCCTACCACATCACTGAGTTAATGTAACCATGGTTAGGTTTGAGTAGGGTTAAGCTTGCTGCCACATCTGCAGGTCCAATCACCTGCCAACTCACCTCAGCTGCCCAATCAGCATGTCCAGTCAGCACTGCCACATGGTAGAGTGCCAGCCAGGCATAGTTTTCTCCACACAGGCACACAGTGCATCCTAAATGTGACCCACAATGCCACATCACCCTCTATGCCACATCATCATTTTTAATCACCCTCTTGGGATCAAAATTTGGCCATCCTTTCGAGGTAGATAACTTTTGATCCAAGGGGAATTTGGAGGTGATCCAAAAAGCAAAATTCTCGCCATCTCGCGCTCTACGTGTTGAGCACATCAAATTTCATATCTGATATTTACAAAGTCCATCATCATCAAATCCTCATCATCGAAACCACCTCCTGATCCATTGCAACGCATCCATCACATAAAATGAACGAACTGAAACTCTGTTGCATTTGACGCCTCGACGTGTAGTCTAGTTGTAGAGTAGCACTACCATAGAGGAGATCCAACTCCACCAAGCCAAGCAAGCCATTGCCACATTACCCAATTAGTTCCTAGTAGCATCAGTCCATGCGGTTCTATCATTGGTATTCACTTTCACACATCTGACACTAGTACAGTTCTCTTGGCATTTGGCACTTCATCACTTAGTGTGACACTTGGCAGTGATCTTCCTCTCTGATTCAAGATTGTTGCACCTTTGCACGCACACATGCCACCCATGTAAATTCACATTTGTTGACTATTTTTAGCATTGGTTTCCACACACATACATCAACCTTGTACAACCTCTTGGCTACGCCCGACATGCAGTTGTCATCATTCTACTACAGCCTTGATCCTTGGCACGAGACATTCTCACATGACTTGTTTTTTATCATTTAGTGTAAGCCCCCTAGCGGCAGCTCGTTTACAATGTTCTCATGGGTAGACACTCTTGCCGGTACACAAGTAAGCCTCTTGCACAAAGCACCAGACCGCCTCTAGCATGGAGTTATTCACATCATGCACTTGATGATACACCAGTCATGACTTCGAACAAGATCCATGAGTGGAAAGAGAACCTTCTTTGACCTTTCATTACCACAAGGTATGTACCAGTCTACGATGCAGACTCAAGCCTCATTGGCCTTGATAGATCAAATGCAGATGCTTTAGATGTTAGCATGGATCAGCCCGTAGTTTTTGATCGTGCACATTCCTCAGTAAGCCCTTAGCATGAGGCATGTTTCTTGGTAAGCCCTCAGCATGAGGCACATTCAGCAGTAAGCCCTCAGCACGAGGCATATTTGACGCTAAGTACTTAGTACAAGGGAGTCCCATCTACATCAGCTCAGTTTGATTTCAATGACGTATAACCATCACCCTCATGCATGGATCCGACTCCATCCTTTGCCATAGATGCAGATACTCACAGTAGCAGTTCAATGATCATGCAAATTTACAGCAAGTCCGTCCGTAGTACGAGGCACTCACATTTTCTACCGCATGCAGATATATATGCCCCAACGCATTCAGCTCCTCAAGTGATTCCATTCTAGCATCCATCTTTGATGTTGTCACCTCTAACACAGAGCATCCATGGAGATAGTTCCCTTCTGCAGTTCAAATCATCACATTAGTCTTTTGGACAATTCAGCATCGGCTTAATCATGCTGCATTGCATCCTTGGATCCAGTTACCACCACCACCTCTTTCGATCAACGGATCATTCCTTAGCACGAGGATACCTATGCACCAGTGCGTCTTGCCTCAATGTAGTTGACATCATCAAGTTTAGCCATAGCGCAACCTTGGGAAACTCATTGTTTTAGCATGCACTTATGGTTGTTGTATACATTCCATACTTGATGCAGTTGAGTGGTTGGATCCATGACTATAGATCGATCCCTTCATAAGGATTCGGCACCTCATTTGCCTCATGGACATCATGTGTTTTCATAGTTGTATTTCAGGCTTCTAGGTCTTCACACTATCAACTCCTTCTCGACGAGTCTTTGACAGATGCTACATCCCATGCTAATGGATGTTTAGCTATGCACACAGTAGATGACCTTCATGACAATTGAGCATATAGGTTTGACAGGTTGCCATACCTTGTCATTTGTACAGGCCTCTTCTTCAGCATTGTATCACACTTGCACCTTCAGCCCCAGATTTTCAGCCCCTGGATCACTCTGTCCACACCAACTATGCATTCTTCTTTGATCTTGCATCATTTGATAGAGATTACATTACTGCAACATACCTTTCACATTGCTATCAGTTCTTTTGGGTTGGTGACACCCTCATATGTCACAACCTGCCGGATCACATCTACATCACTACGTTGACTACCCTCACATCCGGATGCCTTGACTCATGACATGTTCAGTACGCAACCATACACACAATTTCTCATGTCGTCATCATTCGATCGACTAGTCTTTGATCCAGGTGGACTTGACTTTTTGCATATTTCCTTCCTCTTCCTTTCCACCTATCTTCTGGGTTTTATTCCCAAAGGCAAAGGATGACCCACAACTTAAGAGGGGGAAATCCACATTATGTACAGGAACGTAAGTTGTACTCATTGTACATGCTTCCGCTACAGTCACTGTGCTCACATACGCATGCGCATACTACTTTGATTTCTTTTCAGTTTTGGATGCTATCATATGCACCAAACGAAATCCACAAAAAGGTCTTGTACATGCACCCTCTACTTACCCAGTGCAATTTAAGAGGGTAATTAAAGGGCCTATCATGGTTAGCCAGCCTAAAGACTGGGTCAGCCAACAAACTGACCCATCACCTAGATTGGGGCTCTATCAATAGTTTACAGAGGGTTTTAGCTCTTGATATAAATCTCCCCTTGAGGGGCATAAAGGAATTGTAGAGAGTAATCAAATCAACATTGCAGGCTATAGAACTAGATATCTAAAGCAAAAAGGAAGTAACATACAACCATCAACTCGTGCCCTTAAATGTGCCTCCACTTACAAGAGAAGGTGGACCAAAGGCAGCAACAAGGTCCAACAAATGAAGCATTAGTAGTAGCAACTCTCAGTTCTTGTGAAGAGCTCGAGAGGTAGGCATCAACAAAAGTGAGTAGAGACCATATTAATGAGCAACAAATGTGGGTATTTGGAATAATGTGGCAAAATCTATAAGATGGGGTGTGTGTGTATGTATGCTACTTGTCTTATGCTATGACATAGATATGTTAACATGTCTATAATAGATAGTTGGGACAGAAGATTGAATAGAGGTACCACAAGGAACTTTCTCATCATGTTTCGGAGCTGTATTGATTATGCTTAACCCAAGCAAATATGCATCCATGTTGGCTGAGCATATGAAAAAATATGGTGCATAGGGTGATTAGCAGTGGGCAGGTGTGTAAATCGACCCCCATAACTTCCAAGAGACTTTTTTATGTTTGCAGGTAGGTATTTGATGGTCTATGTTGTGGTTCTTGTAGATATGGGTTGGGGAAGAGGATGAGGTTGGCTTACACCAGGAAGATAGTAGACACAATATACAATGGGTCACTCTTAAATGCAAAATATAGACAAACACATGTCTTCAAACTGCATATTCAGATTATGTGGAAGGTGTTCCTTGGAGATATTTCAACCAAAGAATACGATATGCTGAAATCCATTGTGTCTTCTCTGTTTGTATACTTACAATAGGACTATCAAATGACATTTCTACCTATGTATCTTGTTTCTGTTCTTTGACAATTTTTATTTATTTTATGATTTCCTGAATGTGCAGTGGTATGATGAAAAAGCTACTTGGGAAAAGCTAGTAGGGCTATTCAAAAAGAATTTTTAGAATTTCACCAACTATAAAATAGGAGACAATAGTAGGTTAGTGAATGAGATTGTAGCTGTATGACCCTAGTAATATTTAATAAAATATAGAAGTCAATAGTAATATGTAATAGGATGCTTTAAATCATGGATGGTTTTTCATTATTAGAATGTAGTGCACACAGATTTAGCCTATTTCAAGTCGTAGAGAAGGATGATCAAGGTCTCTACATTTCAAGAAAATGGGTTTTGAAGTAGAGTACCAAAGCCATACTATTCATAAGGCTGGAAAAGTTTCCTTAGAAAGCTACACAAACTAAGAATGAGCAAGCTAATTTAATGTTCAAGTTTTTGAAATTGTGAACTATATATATAATATTTAGCCTTGAAATCCAATCCAATTTTGTATTTGCATCACTTTTTTTAGCTAAGAAATGGTGAAGCTAGACTATGATTTGGTGGTAGAGTCAAGGGGTGTAAAAATTGACATGTCTATACGTTAAAATGGGGGCTATAAAGGAGAAAGAAAAGGGGATGAGTGGGCTATAAAGTTGGTTTAACAGAGTAACAGGGGATGATTGAAGTTAACTGGGGCTTAAGGGGAGAAAAGCGAAAAGTGGGGGAGGGGGGGGTACAAGTAGGTGAGGGAGAAAGGGTGATGTAGGGGTGCAAATGTGCATAGGAGCACAAGGGAGGGCATGATTAGAGAGGGGGGTACAATGGAGAAATCAGGGGATGAGTGGACTGAAAGGGAGACCAAAAGGAGGGCACAATGAGGAAAAGAAAAGAAGGGGGGGGGGGATGCAAGCTAAAAAGGGGGGATGTAGGGGTGCAAACCTGAATCGGGGCTGAAGGGGGGCAAGATTTGAGAGGGAGCATCCAGTGGAGAAAGGGGGATGGGCCGAAAGGAAAACTAAATGGGGGAGAAGTAAGCAAAGCCCACGAAAGCACATTAGTAGCAATCATTGTATCCAAAGGTGTGAAATTGGTGGTAGCATCATGGAAGAGAGTTCACACAAATTATTGTCAAAAAACATACAAAGGACAACTTTAGTGCTTGGTTTGTCCTATAGGATGGAAAAACTTATCATGGGAAAAGGATATTGGGAGTTGATTAGAAGAGAAGATGAATGTATTGAATTGCCCAAAAGATCCATCGACCGAGTTGCAAGTACCCTATAAAATATGTGTGAGAGCAAGAAGTAGGTGAGGGAGAAACAAGGTGATGTAAGGTGCAAATGGGCATAAGAGCTGAAGGGAGAACATGATTTGAGAGGAAGGTGCAGTGGAGAAATGTGTTAGATATCAATGCTCCACTCTCGTGTAACTACGCAGGGACCAGCTAACTCTACTTGTAAGCCCCCCATATGAGGAGAAGGCATTTGAGTAGCTAGGTTATCTGGTAGGTCCTAGTTTGGACACCAGATGGGGGCCATGTGTGGCTTGATGGCTGGATGGCTTTAGATAGAGTTGGCACAGTGCCAACTAGGCTACATGCAAGTATGGGAAGGCATCCCTTGATTGACCGCACTGAGGGTAGATGGAGCATTTCCCAGGGCAGCCCACTCTCAAGTTACGGGGCCCGTTTGGAGCCCCAGATGATCCCGGATGGAGACTGTAGGCGAGTTGCTCTATTCAGTGCCACAGTTCTAACGTGTGGTTGGTGGCCTATTTCAGGACTGACCTCCAGTCAGCCGTTTTGGGTCGACTTGGTCGGTCTCCCAATTGGGTCTAACCGACTACGATTGGTGGCTATATAAGAGCAAGCCCATGAAGCCCATAATTATCACTAGCTACAACAACCCTGATTCCTTAGCATCCAACCTCCGTCCTCTACTATTTCTAGCACGCCATCGAAGCTTCTCATATAGGAGCACACGGCTGGGAGGCAGTGCCATCTATTGTATCAGTTTTATGGTAATCAAATTTTTGATTCTCCATACTATCTGCTTTTCTGTCTTGCATACGAGATCCTGTTATCTGTTGAGCATATACATTGTATTGTTTTCTTACATGGTATTAGAGCTTGGGCTCTAGCAAGAAGATTTGGTAGTGTATTTCTGTTTGTGAGCAGATTGTGAGAGATGGCCCCGCCCACAAGACTGCGAATCCCACCGTTCAGCGAAAGCGAAAAGTTGGACGGCACTAACTATCCACTTTGGAAGTTCAAGATGAAGACCATCCTAAGCGCATACAAGCTTTGGGATACTGCTACTGGGGTGGACGTGAAGCCGGTTGCAAGACCGAATCCAGCCAATGCAGGACAATAGATAGTACCAACTGCAGATGAGATTCTCGTGTGGACAAGAAGAAATGTAGATGTGCTGTGTTCTATTGTCTGCAGTGTAAGTGATTCTATCATGGCATTAATTCAACATGTCACCACAGCGGAGGAGGCATGGACGGTCTTGAAAAATCAGTACAAGACCACGAATCAGACGCGGATTCAAAATCTGAAGACTCAACTCGTGAACGAGAAACTGTTTGAGTCTGAAATGGCAGAGAAGTTCATCACCAGGGTGAAGAATCTGTGTGATCAGATGACTGCGATTGGCATCACCATCACCAGCAAGAATCTAGCACGAAGGTGCATACGGATTCTCCCACCAAAGTACGACGATCTTATTACAGCACTGAATATGCAAAATAGAAATCTGCCCCTCAACTTTGAGGATTTCAGCGCGATGCTTTTGGAGGAGGAGATGCATCAAAAGATGAGGACTGGAGAAGATTCGGCTTTCTCGGCTGGATCAAAGAAAGGAAAGGGTAAGGATTCTAGTAACCCATCTTCTTTTGATAATAAAAAGAGAAAGAAGAAGATTAAGTGCTTCTATTACAACAAGGCAGGGCACAAGCAGAATGAGTGCTGGAAGAATATTGCAGATGAGAAGAATGCAGTAAAGAAAGAGTCCAGCAACAGTGCGCAAGTAGTACCAGTAGAGCTGTTCATAGCAATTGAGGAGATTTGCACGGAGGCAGTTCATGTACCTGCGGATGAACCTTGGATTATTAACAGTGGTGCATTGCGCCACATGACCAGTTGTAAGGATTGGTATACCTCTCTACATCCGGTAGGGAATGACATCCTAGTAGCAGTTGGCAATGATGCAAAATGTCTAGCAAAAGGAAAAGGTATGATTGCTCTCAAGTCAGATGGAGTTGTAAAACAGTTGTATGATGTTCTTTATGTGCCAGATATCAAGAGGAACTTGTTGTCCATTTCTGCGATCACGGATCGGTATCTCAAAGTTCACTTCGATAAGAATCGTGCATAGATTTTAGATCTTCAAGGGAAGGTCATTAGTAAAGGTACACAGCGCAACAACATCTACGAACTCTCAGCTTTCAGTGCTCGAGCCGATGTGAGTAACACTAAGTTGTGGCATGAGAGATTTGGTCATCTAAACCTTAGTTCTTTAAAGGAGATGCATAAAAGTGGAATGATTGCAGACCTACCAGAAATTATAGATCTGCTCAATGTATGTGAAGCTTGCATGATGCACAAGCAGCATCGGCAACCCTTTCCTAAAGAGGCCAGTAGGGCAAAGGCTCCTCTAGAGCTCATTCACATGGACCTCTGCGGAAAGATGGAGACGAAAGCTTTGGATAGTTCCTACTACTTCATGACGCCTACAGTAGAAGGATATGGATATACTTCCTGAAGACTAAAGATGAGGCTTTTAGTAAGTTCAAAGAATGGCATGTAATGGTCGAGAAAGAAATGGGGAGGAAGGTGAAGAAGTTGAGATCAGACAGAGATGGTGAGTTCACATCAAGTGAATTCGAAAGTTACTACAAAAGTCACGGGATCAAGAGGCAGAAACCCCCGCCACATACATCACAGCAAAATGGAGTAGCAGAGTGCAAGCTGCGCATCATCTGCGAAATGGGCAGGAGTATGATGAAAGGGAAAGATTTGCCAAAGACTTTTTGGGCTGAAGCATGTAACACAGTAGTTTACATTCTGAATCGTAGCTACACAAAGGCTATGAATGGGATCTCCACTGTAGGCCTTTTCTGGTAAGAAACCTTCAGCTGCACATTTTAGAGTTTTTGGATGTGACTATTTTGTGCATGTCCCTGATGCTAACAGGACCAAATGGGAGCCGAAGAGCCGAAAGTGTATTTTCTTGGGCTACAGTGAAGAGGCGAAGGGTTACAGTCTCTATAATCCTGTTACCAAGAAGATAATAGTAAGTCGCGATGTGGTCTTCTCAGAACAGCCGCATCAATTGGAGGAGGATGCTTCCTTTTCAGACAACCAAGACTAGGATATCCATCCAGTACAACCACCAACAGCAGACCGAACTCCCCCAATGGTGCTTGGGAGGATTCAAGATAAAGAAGAGGAAGAAGAGCCTGCAGAACCACAACAGCAATGGCCATTCCCAAAGTTGGTAAAGCAGCTTTTGGACGGTAGAGGACCCCCAGCCATTGAGGAGGAACCATCCGAACACCACCAGTCTAAGAGATTAGAGGAGCAAAGAAGGGCGCATGAACACTTGGTCAACTACACTTTGATGACAAAGGTGATCCGTGTTGAAGAACCCAAGTGTCTTGAAGAGGCATAGGGTGATGATAGGTGGATGGAGGCTATGCAATCGGAGTATGGCTCCATAATGAAGAATAAATTTGGGACCTTGTGGATCAACCACCAAAACGCAAGGTAATCGGAACCAAGTGGGTGTACAAGACCAAGTACAAGTCCGACGGCACGTTGGATAAGTACAAGGCTCGGCTCATGGCAAAAGGACTCGCACAGGTACATGGTTTTGATTATCAGGATGCTTTTGCTCCCATAGCTCGACTAGCCACAATTTGCAGTGTTTTGGCTTTAGCAGCACAGGAAAGTTGGCCCGTGTTTCAAATGGATGTAAAATCTGCCTTTCTAAATGGAGATCTCAAGGAGGAGGTATACGTGGAATAATCACCAGGTTTTGTGATCCCTGGTTCAGAAGGTAAAGTCTGTAAATTGAAGAAGGCACTTTACGAGTTGAAACAGGCCCCACGAGCGTGGTACCAGTGGATTGATGCCTACTTTCTGCAAAACGAGTTCAGGAGGAGCCCATCTGATGCAAATTTGTATATCCACAGAGAAGGAGGTAGGTGTATGATCGTGGTCCTTTATGTGGACGACCTTGTCATAACACAAAACCATGAAGAGAAGATCTCGTAGACAAAGCATTTGCTAGGAACAGAGTTTGAAATGCCTGACCTCGGACTGATGCATTTCTATTTGGGGTTTGAAGTTTAGCAAGAGCCAAAACAGATCATCTCACAGCTGAAGTATGCTTGAGAGATACTGGAGGCATTTGGCATGGCTAAGTGCAAGACAGTTGGCACCCCTATGGAGGTTGACGTGAAGCTCTCAAACGAGGATTCATCACCACTGGTGGATGAAGCAAAGTACAGAAGGCTTGTGGGCAGTTTGATTTTACTTGTGCAACATGCGGTCGGACATCAACTTTGCGACTGGTGTACTAAGCAGGTTTTCCAATAAGCCCCGGGAGAACCATTGGAGGGCAGGGATGTGGGTGCTGAAATACATCGAAGGCACACTTGATTATGGCATCACCTATACCAAGGGCAACATCTTGATCGGATTCTATGACTCGGATTGGGCAAGAGACATGGACAGCAGGAGCTCAGTGACAAGTTACTGTTTCTCACTTGGATCTGGAGCTATGTCATGGGTCAGCAAGAAGCAACCCGCAGTTGCTCTTTCTTCTATCGAGGCTGAGTACAAATCAGCATGTTTTGCTTCTTGTGAGGCAGTGTGGTTGAGGAGGATTTTAGGGGACATGGGTGCAGTGCAGAACAAGCCTATGCAGTTATCATGTGACAATCAGAGTTGCATGGCAATTGCAAAGAACCCTGTGTTCCACGCTCGCACAAAACACATTGAGATTCAATATCACTTTGTACGTGAGCTCATCATGGATGGAGAGGTCGACTTGGTGTACTGTCCAACTACAGAGAATGCTGCAGACATCTTCACGAAGGATCTTGGAAGAGACTTGCTAGAGAGGCATCTTCATCGACTTGGCATTGGGCCGAAAAAGTAAGTTCACTTGCGGGTGGACATTGAGGGGGGGTGTTAGATATCAATGCTCCACTCTCGTGTAACTACGCAGGAACCAGATAACTCTACTTGTAAGCCCCCCATATGAGGAGAAGGCATTTGAGTAGCTAGGTTATCCGGTAGGTCCTGGTTTGGACACCAGATGGGGGCCATGTGTGGCCTGATGGCTGGACGGCTTCAGATAGAGTTGGCACACTGCCAACTAGGGTACATGCAAGTGCCAGAAGGCATCCCTTGACTGATCGCACTAAGGGTAGATGGAGCATTTTCTGGGGCAGACCACTCTCGGATTGCGGGGCCCGTTTAGAGCCCCAGATGATCCCGGATGGCTCTGGGCCCAAACGGATACCGTAGCTCAATTGCTCTATTCAGTGCCATGGTTCTAACGTGTGGTTGGTGGCGGGACCAACCTCCAGTCGGCCGTTTTGGGTCGACTAGGTCGGTCTCCCAATTGGGTCTAACTGACTACGACTTGTGGCTATATAAGAGCAAGCTCGTGAAGCCCATAATTATCACTGGCTACAGCAACCCTGATTCCTTAGCATCCAGCCTCCGTCCTCTACTGTTTTCAGCACGCCATCGAAGCTTCTCATACAGAAGCGCACGGCTGGGAGGCAGCACCATCTATTGTATCAATTTTATAGTAATCAAATTTTTGATTCTCCATAGTATCTGCTTTTCTCTCTTACATACGAGATCCTGTTATCTGTTGAGCACAGACGTTGTATTGTTTTCTTACAAAATGGTTGGATGAGAGGGCTAAAAGGGAGAGGGACATAATGAGGAAAAGAGGGGGGGGGGGGGGGGGGCAAGTGAAAAGGGGGCCTCCCTTGAGGGGAAAAGGGGGCTCCACTGAGAAGAAAAAGGGGGATGTAGGGGTGCAAAAGTGAATTGGGGCTAGAGGGGGGCATGATTTGAGAGGAAGGGTGTAGTGGAGACTGAATGGGTGAGTGGGCAGAAAGGGAGACTGAATGGTAGAGAAGTAAGCGAAGCATATGGAAGCACACTAGTGCCAAGCATTGTCTTAACAGCAAATAATGTGAGCAATTTAGCAGCCCCACAACATTCAGCAGTAAGCAAGATGAGAAGCAAGTACAAATCTAGCGGCTATAGCATAACAAGCAGTAGCATAACAAGTGAAGGACAACAATGTAGCCCAGCAGCAAGGCAAGGTAGCAGCAAAATGACAAAAAGCAAGTAGAGAAAGCAAAGAAGAGTAGCAACAATTCAATCACAACAAAGGAGCAAGGAACCTAAGCAAGACAAGCAACATAAGAGGCCATAACTTTTGATTGAAGAATTGCAATGACAAGTGGATTGAAGTTACAAAAATCTGACTTTAAGCTATATAATTTTGTTAAAGTTCTCATCCTTCAAATTTGGGTGCAAAATAGCAAAAATTATAGATTACAAAGACTGAATTTTTTTGTCCAGATTTGAGGTTGTTGGGGTTAAAGAGTGCAACGGTGGGTTATGCTTGGCAATTTGGCAGTTTTATGACAGCAGCCAAAAGTGAGCAGGGGGCTATTTTCAGAGGTAAATAGTAAAAAATATACAAGGAATTGAAATTTGTGTTTAATGAAAAGTTGTAGATCTATAGATTAACTACAACTTTGATGTTTAAAGCATTTCCATTTGAGTTATCACTTGAAATATATGAGTTGTCTAAAACAAAAAAAAGGTTGTTATAAAGTGCTATAGTTTAATTGTTTGAACTAGATGCATGTGCTCCAAGTTATGCATATGCAGTGATGGTTGAATATATGCTGGAAATTTAAAAAAAATCAGATCTTTGGATGCATTTTTAAGCCTTGAACGTGCTGAATTAGTGATAGCATCATGGGAGAGAGTTCAAAGGTCACACAAATCATTGGTGAAAAACATACAAAGGACAACTTTGAGTGCTTGGTTCTATAGGATGGAAAATTTTATCATGGGAAAAGGCTAAAGGGAGTTGATCAGAAGAGAAGATGAATGTCCTGAATTGCCCCGAAAGATCCATGGATGGAACAAGTATCCCATAAAATGTATGTGTGAGAGATTAAATGGTGTGAACAAACCCTTGACAACATAAGAGGTAAGATACATGATGAGAAAAGAGAGAAGTAGCCTTTGAAGAAGCAGCAATGGCGAAGAGAAGATGGTGCCAAAGAATGTAAGATCATGCTAAACCTAGTGCAACTAGATGGGCATAAGAACTACGGAGGCTCAAAGCACACTAAATAAGACATGAGAGGGAGATAGCAAATCTATATCTCTTGCAATGTGTGTGTTTTTAACAATACATGATAGGCCTCTTATAGAAAGTGCCCTTTGAATAGTCAACCATGTGGGATCCTCTGATCCACATCTCTCCTTGTGGATATCCTCAATCCACATCTCCACATCATGTAGTCCACATCCTAGGGTGGCTACTTTGATTTTTTCCTTAGCACATACCTTAGCCTTTAATCTATGTGCTCATGGTAAGGCATCTTGCAAGACAAGCTTCATGCTGTCAGCTATCTTTGTGGTGGCTGCCTTCTCAATGTCGCCACTGGAGGAGTCCTACGAGTAGAACTAGCGATAATTACTTAGAAGCAATTCCTAAGATCTTTCAAGTGATGGGGGAAGTGGATTGCACTACGCACCTATGTCACATCCTACATCAGTTTCTACTCCTTTACATAATGTGGACTTGGGGATGTGAGATCCACATGCACTAAAGTTTTTCCCTTGTTTGTAGGTGGCATTTCTAGATCGATGTGGATGGTACTCCATCTTGGAAACATGCAAGGCCTCAACATGAAGGGAAGAACACTTTGCATAGTCATACAACATGAAACAAAATGGCCAACCAAAAAACATATCGAGGCCAGTACGGGAGCAATATGTGCCACCATAGGGTCCTGTGTGCAGCACAAAGGTAGGGTGCAGGGGGCAAGTTGTGATCTCGAACATGGTGACCATCGAACCTAAACTTAGAACAAAAGCTCCTCGGAATGTCAGGGGATTTGCGATAATCTAGCCTCTTACAAATCCACATTGTGCCTCCACCGAGGAGCTTCCGCACCTCAAACTAAAAAGAAAGATGCACAAGAGTGTGAATTTAGATGACCTCAATGCAACTAGGCATACAAAAATCATTATACAATTTTCTTAATTAAATTTACCAAGATGACTGCGGGATGTAATTTGATCTAATAAGCCCGAACAGCTTGTATTAAGGCACATAAAATCATGGTGCATACATCGGATCGAGCCATAGAACGCTTCGAGAAGAATGCTTTGAAGTATGCATGGGAAAACTTGAGAGAGTTAAACAAGCTCTAGAGAAATCGCCGACATATGTAAAGAGTATCAAGTTAAAGACATCATGGCTTGTGTGTATGTCTTCTTGAGCCGTGGCTACATCAATAATGCAGGGTAGGACTGCATAGAAGAGGACATGGAAGAGGAGGTTCCAAGTGACCCTCTAACTAATGATGATAATGACAGCACAAGTGATAGCACTATAGAGGAGTAACGAATCTGTAAAGCAGTACATTGCAATCTCTATTTCTGGCAATAAAATTTATATTACATACAGATATTTGCAAGTTAAAAGCATATCTTCATTGTCTAAAGGGATGGTTGTAAAGACAATGCATATGATGGGTAAAATGCTTTACTTACAATGTCGTAAAGAAAAATGATGAAATGGTTACACTAAATGGTGAAATCTTAATGTTACAAGGTCATGTGGAAATGGACCACTTCATATTTAAGATGCGTGTACAAAGATTTATGAAAGCTTATATGACATCAAGTCATGGGAGCCTACTACATTCATCGTAGATGATGCCCTCGCCGAGATAGATGCTTTCATTTGCATGATAGGATCTGAATGCATCTCTCAATGTCATAACACATAGATCGATTTAGGCAGGGTTTTGGAGTGGACATATATCTATGCCTATGGCACGTCCGGAGTTCATGGCTAAAGAATTTAGTGAAGAAGGTGCATGATTGGCCCACTAGAGCTACCATGTTTAGGAGCCTCGGAGCCATCATGAACATGTGTGCGTTGCTAGGGCAATCGACGAAGACTCAAGAGGACCATGTGAAGTACTTTGTGGCTGGTTTCATGGTGGAGTTCGAGCATCGGACACAGTTCATGGCATATTTTCAGAAGACTTGGTTGCCCCACTTCGGTGAGCTGTACGACTAATTGGGTGCATAACTTTAAGAAAATGTAATGTTAGTCCTTCTCTCTTATTTCTCATTACTTCGTTGGCATGTAGACATGTGGGTACGAGCAACTAGGCGCTTGCCCCATGCAAATCAAGACACACATGGTGCCATAGAGTCATATCATAGCATGTTGAAGTCTAGATTTCTCATAGGGAGGAAGAGCTCTATTGGTCGACGTATCGATTCGTTGTTGGACAAGTTGTTGTGTAAGTGCCTACCTTACTACTGGTATGTTGACATGGTGAAGAACAAGGGATTTAAAAGGAATTGTAATATTGAGGGCATCATCGAGCATGGTGTCCGTAGAGCAAAGGACATTCCAGACAAGTACATTACATTCCTAGAAGGTGATCACCTCACAGCTATGGTTGAAAGCATGTCAAGAGTCGGGGAAACGTATACTATGTACAATGCCAACTGTGAGTGGGCTTGTTGTGATTGTGGCTAGTCTTCCAAGGGTAATTTTTGCAAGCACCAAGAAAAGGTTCTGATCCTCCACGGATTTCCTTTGGAAACAATGGTTGTCGTGGCACTACGCTTACGTGGTGGGAATTTCATAGAGTTTGACAACCAAGGTTTGTGAGGTACTATGGGTTTTGGAGTTAGTAATAGTGCAATTTGATGATGTTGTTAGTAACATGCTTTCAAATCTGCTTTAGGAGAATTACTGTCGGCTATTGGATCTCAGGTGGATGCCTCAGATGCACCCAAAGCTGTTAGCATTTTAGAAACTGCCACTCCTGATGCTGTAACGAAGGTGGAGAGACTTTATCATGAACTTGGGGGTTATATATCTATACTGAAAAACATAGTAGGTAAAAATCAGAAGCATCAACATGTTCTCAGCTTGGGCATTATAGGTTTGTGTACTGATTAGACATTTTGTCTTTGGATGCTGTAGGAGGAAATGAGTTCTTGTTGTCTGAAGCCTTAGCCATGGTAGCCCGAGCTGTAATAGATATGCATGTGCTAAAAGCAAGAATGGATGACCAAACCCTACACCCCTCCACTGCACTCTAAGCCATCGATGATGGTTTTGGAAACTCCATCAAAAGGGCTAAACCTTTCATGATAGAGAAACGCAGGCATCGGTGTATGCACTCCACACTACTAGAAGTTTTGAAATTCTAATAGTCTGATTTCCTATTGTTTTTACAATCTGATTCAAGCTCAATGTTGATTCAAGCTTGCAGTACTAACAGTGTTAGAACAACATGATGCAAGCTAATGTGAGGTAGAGAATTTAGATGGTCATGACCGTTGTCATGTAGGACTAGTCACTATAATTGTCCAAATGAACTTTGATCGTCCACAATCTTACAACTGTCCAAGAATAGACATCAGTCCATTTCAAGGACATTTCAGGTTGTAATGTGGAACTTGAAAATTTGAGCCTTCAAATTAGATGGTCTCACTAGTTTGCAATGTCTATCTTCAAAATCTGAGCTTGCGAATTAGATGTCTCTTTTTGGAATAGACATTGGTCCATTTGAAGGATGGTATTACAATGTGGATCTTTTGAATGAGATGGTCTTGAGTCTATGCACCCAACATGCATGAGCAATCAGATTAAGCCCCCTTTTTGCACTACTATGAGGAAAACAAAACAAAACATAGCATGTGCAAAAATGATGCTTTAAAAAGTAATTTCAATGACAGGGCTCGTTTAGGACAATCACATCAAGCTTTAATTAAACCAATCGACTAAACTAATCAAGCTACTAGTAAAATAAAACAATTTCAATTTAGGATAGTCACATATAATCAAGCTAATAATTAAACTCATCAATCAAACTAATCAAGGTAATAATTAAACTAATCAAGTTACTAGTAAAGAAAAACAACCAGGTTAGTTCAGAATAGTCACAATTTCAACCATTGGGCTCGTGTCTAAACTGAACCAGCTCAGCAATATATTGTTGTATCTACAAAAAACACAGTCTAATTAAACTAATCAAGCTAATAATTAAACTAATCAAGCTAATAATTGAGCTAATCAAAGCTACTAGAAAACAAAACAAATTTTACCACCGGGCTAGTTTAGGACAGTCACATAATTGGTGTCTGACCTGAACAGGTCTCACCTATTCACTTTTGTATTTTTTTCCCACCACAATTTCAATCGTGTAACTATTGTTTGACTTGAACCGGCTCGGTGATGTTCCAACCATTGGGATGGTTTAGGACAACGAGGTTTAGACATTAATTGGTATATGACCTAGACCAACAGAAATTTAAATTTAAATAGTTAACTACTAGGAAACACAACAATTTCAACCACCAAGCTGGTCATCAATTAGACAATAACAATATATTATTGTTTTGTTGTGAAATATATTGTTGTTAATTTCTATTCAACCACACTAGTTTAGGACAATCACATAACTAGTGTTTGACCTGAACCATCCACTATTGCTTGATGTTCCCAACCACCTGGCTGGTTTAGGACAATTACATAAAGTCCGAGGTAGCCTGATGTAGAAATTGAACATTCCAATACTCAATCACACACAAGCTATGAGTTGGTTTAGGAAAATCGTATAACTAGTGTGAAATATATTGCTGTTAATTTTTGTTCAACCACACTGGTTTAGGACAATCACATAATTGGTGTTTGACATGAACTAGCCACGGTTGCTTGATGTTCCAACCACCGAGCTGGTTTAGGAAAATTGCATTAAGTTTGAGCCAGCCTGATGTAGAAATTAAACATTCCAAAACTCAATCACAGACATACCACCGAGCTGGTTTAGGACACTCACATGATATTCCAACCACTGGGTTGGTTTAGGACAATCACATTAAGTCCAAGCTAGCCCAATTTTGAAATTAAACAATTAAACAATTAAACAATTATAAAACTCAATCATAGACAACCACCAGGTTGGTTTAGGTAACCACTGACCCACATTGTATCCAACATGTGTATGATGAGCTCATCCAACTTCTGATCTCGTCCACCTTCTATAGATGTCCTTCTTTCAGATTGGTATGATTGTGCCTTGCTTCTACTCTACATCCAACAACCGGAGCCATGTTTGGTCCTTTTGATTGACAACGTCTTTGACATTGTGTGCCCTAGCTATTTTTACTGTATTTTGGAGGGCATCAACATAGCTAATGTTGCCCTCTTTGTAGCTAGTTGATCTAAGCTCCCATTCTTTGCTCTAATGGCATGCAACTGCAACCATTTTCTATTGCTTCTCTTTAAGAAGTCTTATGTCTTCTTGTTGTTTCTCCCTTCGCAAACATTGCAAAAGTCAAAATCTATGGAACCTTGGGCTATGTGTGTGATAATCCACCTTGATCATGTAGGAGTGAACGTTCCTCCATGCTCCTTTAATCTTCTCCTTTAGGTAAGACAAAAGTGCTTATCCTCGACAACGTGAAGCATGTCTTGCAAACATTGATGTTGGATTTAAGTTCCCAAAGTGACATGACTTGACCATGCCAACATCAACTTCAAAAGACAAAAAAAGGGCACTTTACAATGAGCCTTGCTAAGAGGGTTTGACTATCTACGGCAACCGACAATAAGGTACTTGTTCTTAACCTTGTCGAAGTGATTACGTAAATCATCATGCCTACGATGCAAACATTGATCTTATGGAAAGTCGTCATTTATGTAGGTAGTAATAACAACGGGGGGTGAGAACTTTGCTTCCTACCCAATGTCAATTAAATGTGTCATGTCTTGGTAAGGCGAGTACTTGTGATGTGGGCTTGATGGTGGGCCAAGAATGGTGATGTGTGTCATGCCTTGATAAGGTGGGTACTTGTCATCTAGGCATAATGGTGTGCCAAGAATGGTAATGTGTGGTCAATCTATAAATGTGAGGTGAAGTCTTAAGTCAACTCCCAGGTGAGTTAACGTACATTCGCAAATACCCTAAGGAAATGAATTGAGCCCACTCTGAGCAGATACTTTGTGGCTATAGTGGCGAAGTCCAATGTTTTTATTGTGTCAAAAGCTAGTAGCTTCTACCATTATAGGACGGCCATAAGGAAGGGCCTTAGGGAGTTGTGAAGGTGACCGGTGGTCGCTTGATGACCTAGGTGAACTTCTTGGACGTCGAGCTATCCAAGGCTGAGAACCTTTATTGACACCTCAAACATTCATTTTAGAGGGACTACTCAAGGTAGAGAATCTGTATTGACTCCAATCATAGAAAATAAAAATATATTGCATTCATTTTATGCATGGCAAGGGTAGAGAACTCGACAAGTGACCCCAAGTAGCTGCTGCACGTAAGAGTGCACATCCCGATCCAAAGAAGTGTGTCCGTGAAGAATACGGTGTCGCCCCACCGTCGCCACCGCCATCGACTGCCGTAATGCCATCCCCCTGCGGTGTGCGTTGCTTTCGGCCCCGAAGCATGAGCGGCGAAGTACCGAGAGAGAGAGAGAGGAATGTGGGGAGATGCAAGAGGAAGAAGTAGTGGATGGAAAGGGGTAAAGGATGAACACGTGGAAGAAGGAGAGGTGAGGAACGTAGGGGGAGAAAATATCTCAAAAAACCCCTTGTTTCTAGTCCCCTAAACCCTCGATGCTTGGTCTTTTGGACTCTCTGCAGTGGCTGGCTGCTCATGGAACTCCATCTCCATAGCTTCCCCTCCTCAGCCCAGGTCTCCTCTTCCTCTTCTTTCTACCTCTCTCCCCTCTCTTCCTTTCCTTCTCCTCCCTCCTTCACTTTTTTCACCTCAAAAATTGAGTCCTTTTTTCCCCCCATTTGACTCTCTATTGCTTTCCAGGGACGAAGACATTTTACCCTCATGATATAGCCCTTTGAGCCACGTCGCCAGCCTTCTAGCTGCTCTTGCGTACCAAGTTTCATTATGGCGCTCATGGGTTCACGGTCATTGATTCTGGGAGCGCAGCAAACGTCCATATCGGAGTCCCTGCGGCATAATACTCAACCTGTAGCCTCTCTTCTGTCCACGTCGAATAGCATACAGTACAGGTTCGTTTAGCAATCCGATACTTGTGACACGTAACCTTCGTGAAGTAGGAGTGGGGGCGCTGTGACGCACATTAGTGATGCTTGCATTCTATGCAAAGTGGAATTCTAAAATCCGAAAGGGGCTGTCACTGAAGAGTTTTTCTAGGATAGTGGAGACAAATTATTGGTTCGAATCCCTTAATGTATTTTCAATGTGTTTTTCTAAAGCATAATAAAATTTACGAAAGGGATCGCTTTTACTGACTTAATGTCGCTCTTCGTTTTTTTTTTTGGGTCAAGAAATACTCTCTGAATTTTTAATCATCCTTTAGTGGAAGTTACTGCCAGTGTAGAGGCACTCGGTCCGGCTGAATTTTAACATTTAGTATTTGTTAGAAAAAGGAGGGCCTCGTAGACTTGTGGTATGCTCGCACTGTGTGTTACGGCACAATATTAATAAGATACGAGAGGAAAGAGCATTTCTTGTGACTTCAAGGTGTTTTGAGGCAGATGTGCGTATGGTTTGAACGGTGCGTTCCAAGGCTAAAAAATCATCTAGTTGACTTGCAGGACTCAAAATTGTCTTTTTGGCAAGGTTGCCTCGAGTGAACAGCTGAAGTGGCCTGTAACCCTAGACACTCCTTAAAAGAAGAAAGGGGACTGCCCTCTCTTTTGTGAGATGAGTAGACAAGGAGTCTCCCCCTCTCATTCTAAGAGAATGCAACTCACCTTGGAGCTGTAACACTTCATTTCAAAGTTCTCTTTGAGTATTTTCCATGCTTGAGTAGAAGTTTTTGTACCCATAATGTGATTGATAATAGTGCGTTGCACTATTCCATTCATCTATCTTAGCATTGGTAGTTGTGTCATCCACAATCTTCTGGAGCTCTTTGTCAATAAGCAACATTTTCTCCATCGATAATTCCGCCGATTAAGCTTGTCCTCCTCATGAGCCATATGTTTGTGAGAGGGCATGTTTGCTTGAGAAAACTGTGAATTTTATATTGGAATGCAAACCCTCTTCAAACGTAGGAACAAAAGCATTTCTTGATATATTAAACGATTAGAAGTGAAATTAGATGTCACAAGTTTGTCATTTCATTGTTTTCACTCAAGTTTCACTGGTTAAATTTGAAGCATAGAATTGTGATTTGCTATGATAGGATGTTGGAACTCGTTACGTATTGGAACTCGCGAAGTGCAAGAGTTACTTGTGATAACTTCGAGAGACGACTCATATTTGAATCATAGTCCTTCAATCGGTTATTGCATATAGCATAAGAACTACAAGAGGCACGCCAAATTGCAAGTGCTGATTGCATCCACAAATGCTTCTTGATTACACTAGCTATCAAGAAGCTTCGATCTTGTTTGACTACTATCAAATATTGATAGTAGCTCTTCGGCATGCTTGGAGTGAGGGCTTTAGTGGGATTGTTTGTCTTGTAGCCTACCGTTGCATCAACTTGTCCTAGGAGTAACAATTACTTTGTCTCACTTGTAGCTTGCAACTCCTTGAGTTCGTTTGCTACTCACTTTTGAGATTTGGTTTAATGGAGTCCCAACCTTCGTTGTATGATTGGTGCTTGCACTTCTAGAGTTCCAACTTGCACTTACGACTCACTATGAAACACTAGTGTGAGTGGCTCCTTGAGTTCCCCTCCACGACTTCAGTCCTATACTAAGCTCTTCAGCGTTTGAGTGCCAACCCCTTGAGTTTGACTGAATGCAAGTATTTGTGCATCCTTTTTTGGCTAGTGCGGACTGCCAAATTTTTGTCACTATACATAGGGTGAGCTCCCTTCTTGCTGACCTTAAAGTAGAGTGTAGTTTCGCTAGCACCTTGATTGGTGCTGCAATCTATGGAGGTCAAGGCACCTCGCCTCGACACTTTGTCGAAATAAGCAGCCTGCAATGGCTATTGGCTCTTGCCATAATCTAGAAAAACACTTTTATTATGTATGAACAAAAGTTGAGAAAGAAAGAAAGAAAGGAAGAAAGTTTATTAAAGTCTTATGAAAGTACAACATGAAGTGCATGAAATAAAGCCTCAAAATGGTCAAAAAGCTCCTCTAAAGAGCTAGAAAAACAACCAAGATTGAGGTGAAAAATGCCATCTTAAACCTGTGGAGGACTCTGAGAAGAAGGGGGAGCCTCTCCATTCCCTAAGGAAGGTAACCCTCCTAGCAAAGGCAGCCCGGGAGGACCCTTCCATGCAGTATCTGTCTAAATATTGGCCAATGTGTGAAAGGTGTGGACTTGGGAGAAGTTCAACCTTTTTCATCATTGTACTTGTTTTTGTACCCATTGTACTTTTGTGCATACTTTGCATCCTTAGCTTGCCTTTGATTTGAAGCTGAACGATTGATTTTGGGGTAGTACCTCTTTCACGCAAGATTCCTACTTTTTGGAATCGTTTCCCTATCAGAAACATCATAATACCTCAGTTTTGGTACACACAACATTCAAAAGGGTTTTGTTTTGCTTGAGCCAAGCACTGGCTTGTTCAGGCAGATTTCACTCTTGTTGGTATTGTTCGAATAGTGTATTTTGTCATTTCAGAATCAATACATGCAGGCTGCATTTGCCTAGTCAATCTTAGAATGAAAATCAGAATCTGGTAGATGCTTTTGGATTTTTGGCCTAGGCGAATGAATTGGATGGCACCAATTAATTGTTCCATGTGCAGCTTTATGGTCAAGAATCTTTTGTTTTCAAAGATTCTATGGGGTTTGTTACATGTGAAGATGCTTGTCCTAGAGATGCTGAGATGCTATTTTTTGTGGTACACCTCAGCAAGGAGATAATCCGTGTGATTGATGCGAAGTGAGGCTACATGCACCTTGCTTGTAGTTCGGACCTGAGGGGATGGGATTCCTTGTCATGACAAGAGAAATGATTATTTAGTTAATTAATAGTCATTAGAACTTTATTATTGTTAGGCGCCAATTTGATGGTGCGGTTATATGTTTGTATTTATGATCGATCAAGCGGTGTAAATAGTACCACCAAAACTATGTAACATTGGCCAATGATTAGTAATAAAGATGTGCACACACGTGTCTAGGTCCTAGGGGCAATAGGAAAGGGAAAGGGTGCATTAGAGTGCATTGAATGGTAGGTGCATGGGTCATAGGCTAAGGGTAGGTGTAAATGGGAAGATGGAACTTGAGTGATCTCAAGGGACATTAATGAAAGGGTATCACCCTTTCATTGTGAATCTCACGTAGCATTCTTTCTACCACGTTGCATTCATCCGTCATCTCTCTCCCACCTTGCATGTAGGTCGAAAAAGAAACAAGTACTCTCACGAGGGCGCTCTTCCCCATTGGAGGGCCAATCGGCATTCAAATTCTGCATGCATTGCACACATTTGCATTTTCAAAAAGTGTGGATTCTCACATTTGGTATCAGAGCGGCGACGATCCACGAGCGGGACGAGAAGAGGGCGACAGTTGTGAACGATGGAAGTCGCAAGAGAGGTTGGCGGAAAAGGATCACGATCGACCAGCCTCTTTTGGCCTTCAACGGCGAACGGGGTGTTCTCTTTTGTCCCCCCCCCCCCCAAATGTGAATGTACCCTTAAATCGTGAGAAAAAGGGATTCCCGTTCTACCCAACCAGAAGTCGGATCGGAATAAGATTTTAAGGGAGTGATCCACCCATCAAGTAACCCCTATAACGGTATCTAGAGCTCCAATCCGCTCAAAACAAGTAGCCCAAACGGAGCATACCAGTTTACAGCAGAAATACAAGAAGAAAAGCTTCAAAGAGAAGGGAAAGGAGGTCATTTTAAGTGTCTTCTCAACACAAACGAAGCGGGAGTCGGATAAGTACCACCACCTCTACAACACTTGAAGTTTGCTGTAAAATAAACCTTCTTTTTTGAAATTACAGCAAGACATTTTCTCTCTTGTATTAATAAAAGGAAAGAATGGAAGGGGAAGGGACATATAACAATGAACTTATTCCTTTTCCTCCATTACCCCAAGGAGAGAGAGAAAGAACACCTTCACCCCCTCTTGAAGAGGATGGATTAGGTGAGAGTTATACACATCTTGAGTATGATAACCCACAAATAGATTTACAGCAGTCTCTCCTTCAAGAACCTACTGATAGGGAGTTCTCCTTTCGTAATGAAAGAAGAAATGAGACCAGCCAAGAACAAGGTGATGAGTTCACGCCTTTAACTCAAAACCTACACATGGATTCTAATCCAAGTGCAAGAGGAAGAGAGGAGACTCCTGTTGATAAGCTGGTTTTCCAGCTTAGCAATATGATTGAGCAGTCCATTATGACAAGATTAGGGACTAAGAGGAACCCTTCTAAGAGGTCCAAATTCCAACCGCGAGAGAGAATTGAGTTCCCCAAATATGATGGGGCAAGGGAGGCTGACAAAATCCTCAATTGGATTCGTCATTTTGAGCTATACTTTGCCCATCAAGACAAGACCGAGCAAGAGAAGCTTGCTCTTGCCACATTGCATCTGCAGAAGGATGCTCTAATGTGGTGGTCCTTGTCACAAACAGGAAAAGAGCCTATTCATGAATGGGCTAAATTTGTGGAGCAACTAAAAACCACCTTCATGCCACCGAGGCATGAAGAGAACCTAACCTTTCGTACAGCCAGATTTTGCAGCCAGATTTTGGAAACTCTCTCTAGAGTTACCCGAAAAGAGTGAGGAAGATAGGAGAAAGAAGTATTTAGCAGCTTTAAGCCCAAAAGTAAGGTACGAGGTTGAAATGTTTAACCCAACCACGCTTAAGGACCTCACTAAGCTGGCTGAAATAGCCGAGAGAAAATGGAATCCTCGTAAACCCTTCAATAAGGAGTATGGGTCATCATCTAAGACCAATAATATACCCACTTTTAGGAAACCAAACCGGTTTAAGAATAATAAAGGGAAGGGTAAAGCTCTTGTAAGGAATGTGAATAGCCAATCACGTCCTGGATGGGTGCCATTTCCTTCTATGACTGACGAAGAGAAGAGGAAGTTGATTAAGGAAGGAAAATGTTTCGGTTGTAAGAAACATAAGCCAGGGCACGTATGGCATAAGTGTCCCGTTCTCTTGGCTAAGATTGCCAAGACGAATTCAGTAAAAGGAAAAGCCAAGGCATCCAAGCAGGAGGGTGAGGCTTCTACCTTGTCACCCTCGAAATCTACTGTGACTATTGAGCCAATAGTGAATGTTGTCCATTCAGCCAATACCTTTGGGCCTCATGATCTTTTTAAGGTGTATGGATTCGTGAATGGACAGAGAATAGTGGTTCTTCTAGATGATGGATGTAATTATGACTTAGTAAGTGATAGATTGGCAAAATTACTCCATCTTAAACGAGAACCTATAAAAAACATGTCGCTTTCAGGAGCTTTTAGGGGACACAATGAAGAAGACACATCCATAGTACGAAATATTCCTTTTCGTATACAAAAATATAGAGATCGAAGGGATTTTCTAGTAGCCCCTTTACAAGACGTTGACATGATACTAGGTAAACCATGGCGGTATGATTTTAACCCTGCTATTCATCCTCATACTCATCATTGTTGCTTTGTACATAAGGATGAAAACATAAGGATCGTAGGGGATCGGGACGTGTATACAATTTCATTGATTACTCCTACCCAAGCCAAAAGATTGGTAAAAAGAGGGGTAGATTGTAATCTTGTGTATATACGGGATTCACGAGATCTTCATATCTCAAAAGAAGATCGGAAGAGAAATGAGTTCCTTAGAGCTTATGAGGATCGATTTTCAAGAGATGACTCATTCGAATTGCCCATGGAGAGAGAAGATGATCATGCCATAGACTTAGAGCCAGGAGCTTCCCCTCCATGTAGAGCCCCATATAGGATGAACAGGATAGAAATGGAGGAGGTAGAAAAACAAATTGAAGATCTGTTGCAAAAAGGCCTGATTCGACCAAGCAGTTCTCCATTTGGAGCACCTGTATTATTGGTTAAGAAGAAGGATGAATCATATCGTATGTGTATAGATTACCGTGCTTTGAATAAACTTACGATTAAGAACCGGTATCCGATTCCAAGAGTGGATGATTTATTGGATATGCTTAAAGGTGCTAAAGTTTTTAGCAAATTGGATTTGAAATCTGGTTATCATCAACTTCGTATGAAAGCTGGGCATGAACATAAGACTGCTTTTCGCACTCTCACTGGACATTATGAGTTTTTGGTCATGCCTTTTGGCCTAACTAATGCTCCAGCCACTTTTAGTAGGCTGATGAGAAGGGTTTTGCGACCCTACTTGGGAAAATTTGTCATAGTCTTTTTTGATGACATTTTAGTGTTCAGCCAGAATGAGGAAGAGCATAAGGATCACCTTGCTAAGGTGATGGAGCTCCTAAGGAAGGATCGATTGTTCCTAAATATCAAGAAGAGTGAGTTCTTCAAGACAGAAATAGAGTATTTGGGACACATTGTGTCTGCCGAGGGAATTCGGGTTGACCCTAAAAAGGTCAAGGCCATAATTGAATGGCCAATACCCAAAAACTTACATGAGCTGAGATCCTTCCTAGGGATGTGTAGTTATTATCGCAGATTCATTAAGAATTTTGCACGTCTTGCTTCCCCACTAACAGATTTGTTGAAGAAGCATTCCTTGTATGAGTGGGGAGAGGTTCACCAAGTAGCTTTTGAGGAGCTTAAGAGAACATTAGTGACTGCACCAGTGTTAACACTTCCGGACATGCACAAAGAGTTCTTTGTTGTATGTACGGATGCTAGTGGTACCTCGATTGGGGCAGTGTTGATGCAAGGAGGGCATCCCATTGCTTATGAGAGTAGAAAACTTCAAGGGGCTGAATTGAAATATATCACGTATGAGAAGGAGTTATTGGCAGTCATTCATGCTCTAAAGTTATGGAAGCATTATTTATATGGTTCTGCTTTCAAGATTAAGACTGACCATCAAAGTATCAAGCACTTGTTCTCTCAACCCATTGTCTCTTCAAGACAAATCAAATGGGCTGAATATATTCAATCCTTTGGGCAACCAAATATCGAATATCAGCCGGGAAAGGAGAATTTAGTAGGTGATGCTTTGAGTAGACGGCCCCAAGTTAATCACGTTTCTGTGATTAAGGAGAAATCATTAGGAGCAATGGTTGAAGCTTATCCTTTAGATGAGGACTTCGCTGACATTTATGGGAAGATTCAACGTAATGAGGTTGGGGATTTAGAGGCTTATTCCATCATGGATGGATACTTATTTTTGGGACGTGCCATATGTGTACCCAAAACATTTCGGTATCTAGTCATGAGTGAGTTACATGCGAGTCCATATTCTGGACATAGAGGTATTAGAGGAACCATTGACAATATTGAGAGATACTTCCATTGGCCTAAACTTCGCAAAGAAGTTTCGACCTTTGTTCAACAATGTGACGTATGTCAGCGCATTAAATCTGACACAAGTAAGACTGCTGGTCTTTTGCAGCCTTTGTCTATTCCTTCGGAAAGGTGGGAACACATTACAATGGATTTTGCTGACCAGTTTGCTGAGGATATGTCACAGGTTATTGAGCAGGTAAAAGAACATATTAAGAAGGCCCAGGTTCAACAATCCAAGGCAGCCAATAAAAAAAGAAAAGAAGTTTATTACAAGGAGGATGATTGGGTTTTATTGAAGATTGATAAAAGAAGAATCAAGTCAGTGAGAGGAAGTACCAAACATGTCAAGCTAGCACTGAAGTTTTATGGTCCATTTCAGATTTCAGCAGCTTTATATCCAGAAGAAGGATCCAGAGCGTATGAGCTGAAGTTACCAGTCCACTGGCGTATGAAGAACATCTTTCATGTGAGCAATTTGAAGAGATACCATGGCGATACTTCTGCGTTTTTGGATACTCAGCAGCAAGAAGAACCTGAACTTGAAGATGGGACTGAAGTTCTTACTCCGGAACAGATCGTATACCATAAAGAGAAGAGTACTCGTGGAAAGAAGAGATATATGTATTTACTGAAGTTTAAAAACCAGCCAGCTAGTGATGCACAATGGATGGAAGAAGAGTTCTTTACAGATTTTCCACAGATACTCGCAGATTACAAAGAGGCGATGCAATGGCAAAAGTAACAAGAGAAAGTGCACATAAGAGGAAGAGACAAGCAATAATCCAGAAGAGGACTTCTGCTCATTCAAGCAGGAGGGAGTGTCATGACAAGAGAAATGATTATTTAGTTAATTAATAGTCATTAGAACTTTATTATTGTTAGGCGCCAATTTGATGGTGCGGTTATATGTTTGTATTTATGATCGATCAAGCGGTGTAAATAGTACCGCCAAAACTATGTAACATTGGCCAATGATTAGTAATAAAGATGTGCACACACGTGTCTAGGTCCTAGGGGCAATAGGAAAGGGAAAGGGTGCATTAGAGTGCATTGAATGGTAGGTGCATGGGTCATAGGCTAAGGGTAGGTGTAAATGGGAAGATGGAACTTGAGTGATCTCAAGGGACATTAATGAAAGGGTATCACCCTTTCATTGTGAATCTCACGTAGCATTCTTTCTACCACGTTGCATTCATCCGTCATCTCTCTCCCACCTTGCATGTAGGTCGAAAAAGAAACAAGTACTCTCACGAGGGCGCTTTTCCCCATTGGAGGGCCAATCGGCATTCAAATTCTGCATGCATTGCACACATTTGCATTTTCGAAAAGTGTGGATTTTCACATTCCTAGCATGCCCATACTCATCACTCATTGCATTGTGTGTTAAGAGGTTCATCATACCTCATATTTGTTCCTCCTGGAGTTCCAAGCTAGCTTGGGATACTTGAGAGAATTTATATTAGGCAACGCTGAATTCTATGCCTTGTCGCAGACCGTTACGGTCCAAGAGTATTTGCAGTGCTTCTGGAGGCTTTCCCTGTATGGCAGGACATATCTAAAAAGGGGAAGCTGCTGCGTTTCATCCAGGGATTAAGTCCTTCTCTGGCTGCAGATGTGAAGGCGCATAACCCTCAAACTATTGAGAGGGCAGCCCTTTTGGCAGAGGTATTTGAGCCGAAATATTCCAGCGCATAAGAGTGGAATGGGCAGCATACATGGTGCTGCATATGAGGCTGAGAAGAAGCCTAAGATGAGTGACTGGCATGATAAAAAACTTGCAGCAGTGCCCTTTCCAAGGTTTCCTACTGTTTCAGGTAGTAAAATGCTCTATGCCAGGCCATACAGGCCATCAGCTGCCAAGCCAAGAACTAAGCCTACTGCTGGAAATGCAAAATCAGAAATTAAGCAGTATACCAAGGCCATAATGGACAGTAGAAAAAAGGCAAACTTATGCTTTAAGTGTGGGGAGAAATGGACCCCTAAGCATTGGGATGTTTGCAAGATGCCGAATACTGGTTCAGCCAAGCTCAGTATGATCGTTGAAATCTTTGATGATGAGCATTTGGTTGATGCCACAGATTCATTCGATGCCTCTCATGATGAGACAACAAGATTACATGATGCGGATGAGGCTCCTGAAAATGGAGCCACGAAGGGGGTTGATTTCGCTTTTGATCCGGGTGGTGCAACTGGTCATGATATTCATGTATATGTCATCACTGGACATTCAGCCCACTCGTGGCATGCAAGGTCGCAGACCTACGTCTTTTCTTATGGAGCATCAGGTTGCTAGGGATCTTCATGCACGTGAGGATTCTTAATTTCAGAACCTTACAGAAGGTGGGACTGATTGCGACCGAAATCGATCGGGGGCTGAGAGTAGAGGTGTTGAATGGACAGCACATGATTAGCAAATATAGCTGCCAGAATGCAAGGATCAAGTTCTTGGATGATTACGAATTTGCTGGTGATCTCTTTGCATTGGATAAGGGCCCAATCGATGCTGTCCTGGGTTGTGATTGGTTGAAATCCTTGAGCAAAATCAGCATGGACTTCAGTCAGCTTTGTTCACAGGGGAAGATCTATAACATTGCATGGTATTGCAACCCCTAAATTGCAGGTCATTTCAGCAAAGGAGCTGGCTAGAGAGCTCAAGAGGGAGTGTGCCATCTATGCATTGAATGTGTCAGTTTCTCAGGAGTGTATGCATGAATTTACAGATGTGTTTGCTGATATGCCTTAACAGTTGCCTCCACGAAGAGATGTTGATCATGCCATAGTGCTTGAGCTTGGTAGCAAGCCAATTAGTAAGGCTCCGTACCGTCTGTCAAAGGTAGAATGAGAACAAGTGGCCACACAAGTGTGAGAATTGCTTGAGAAGAATTTTGTCTCTCATAGCACTTTCCTTTTGCATCCCCAGTGCTCTTGGTGAAGAAGAAAGATGGTTCGTACCGCATGTGCATTGACTACATTGACTACAGAGACTTGAATAAGGCTACTATCAAGAACAGGTTTCCGATCCCTAGTATAGATGACCTGTTGGATGAACTCAAGGGTGCTCGATTTTTCACTAAGATTGGTTTGAGTTCAGGCTACCATCAAGTCAGAACGAGAGCTGATTTGAGAGAAGGAGATGAGCACAAGACAACCTTTCGCACAGAAAGAGGTTCATGCAAAGTTATGCCTTTTGGATTGACCAAAGCATCGGCTACTTTCCAGGTACTCATGAATAAGATTTTGCAGCCTCTTCTTTACAAATATGTGCTGGTGTTTTTTGATGACATCTTCATTTACAGCAAGGACAAGCAGGAACATATCAGGCATGTCAAACAAGTCTTGGAAATCTTGAGATTGCATCAGCTTTATGCTAAAGCCAGCAAATGCTCTCTCATGGCGGAAGAGGTTGAATATCTTGGACACATTTGAGCAAGGATGGAATTCGGGTGGATCTAGCCAAGGTAATATGCGTAAGGGACTGGCCAGAGCCGCCAAATCCCACCCAACTGGGAGGCTTTTTGGGTATGGCTTCTTTCTACAGAAGATTTGCCAAGAGGGCAGCCCCTCTCAATGACTTTTTTAAAAAGGATGCTTTCAAATGGTCAGGAGAAGCACAGCTCAGTTTTGAGGACCTCAAACATGCCTTGAGTAATGCACCTGTCTTAGTGTGCCCTGATTTTTTACGCCCTTTCATTGTAGAGGTGGATGCAAGTGGCAAAGGCCTAGGGGCTGTTCTGAGACAGCAACATGAAGTTATAGATTTCGAGAGCATAAAATCTACAGTCAAGGAATTATACTATCATATGTATGATCAGGAAATGCTGGCCATACTACATGCTTTCGAGAAATGGCACCACTACCTGTACGGTAGTAGGATTAAGGTTCAGACGGATCATAGGACACTGAAGTACTTCCTTACGCAGCGCAATTTGTCCATGAAGCAGAAGAGGTTTGTCTAGAATGTGGGCTTGCAATTTGTCTGCCGTTTCCACCATCTATCAAGATCATGGGATTCAGGAAGAGTATATGCAAGATTCGAAGGCAGCTCCCATATTTTTGGAGTTAGAGGAGCCTTTCAAACCAAGGGCATGCTGAATTTAAGCTTTATAATGGGCTGTTGTACCGCAAGGACATAATTTATCTTGTGCCAGATTCAAAGTATAAACGGCTGGTTTTGCAGGAAATGCACTCATCTCCTACAGCAGGACATGCTGGTATCACTAAGACATATGAAAGAATCAAACAGAGTTTCATCTGGGATGGCATGTGGCGGGATGTGGTTAAATATGTCACTGAATGCTTGCCTTGCCTTGCCAACAAAATAAGATGGACAGCCAGCTACCCACATGTCTCTTACAGCCTCTCCCTTTTATAGAAGGCAAATGGACTCATATCACTATGGCCCAAATCTGAGGTGGCTGTAATCTCATGAGTTGGGGCTTTAAGATGTTACCTCTCAAGTTTTGGCAAGGTTTCAAGCTTTATGAAAAGTTTCAATGTTGATGTATATCGATAATGCCCATGTTTTCCATCCATCCATCCATCATCCCATTCATTCGTCGTCTCCCTTCCTCTAAGGTTGTCCTTAGTTCTCTAAAAGAAATTAATTATTGTCGAGTGCACTTGTAGGAAAGACCATGGAGCATTTTAGAAACTTTGGAACCATTTTTGTGCGAGGTTTCATTGTGACTATTTAGTTATGCAAGGTTCTTGTTGCTTCTTGATGTCCTTCAAAATTGGTGCATGTTGTGAGGTGGCAATGACTGGTACCTAGGCCAACACGAAAGCTAGGGTGTGTACGGTTGGTGTCTCTAGGAACCGCGGTAAATCTATAGTCTTAGCTGGAGTCAAGTTTTTCTCTCTCAATGCCAGCCCTAACCAGAACTATGACACGAGCTCCTCCTCTCTCCCCTCAGTCGTCCAATCTTGTTGGTCCCATAGACAACATACACAGGTCCAATCACTCGGGGGCGCGTGACCAACTGATAGACGATCATGTGATTCTCCTTGGTGTTTGCTCCCCCTTTGTGGGTTTCTCTCGCAGCGATGGCGTGATGTACTACTTTTATTTCTCGTCACAGTCATCAGCTTGGGGTAGAGGAGCCCTTTTTAGTGACCCTACCCTTTCAGTCTGATAGGCCTTTTGGTCTTTCGTAGACATTAATAAACTTTTTTTCTTTCTTTCTTTCTTGTTTAGTAGAGAAGATGAACGAGAGCATCAAAGAGTGCAACACGTTTTGTGTGTGCATAGAGCCTTTGTTATCTTGAGATTGAATCATCCGGCACCTCATCTAGTATAATGGGAAGAGACATCCCCTATGTGTGACATAAAGGAGAAAATGACAATGTCCTCCAGCCAAAAGAAATCGACAATGAGACAAAATACAATGTTATATGGTTGCTCTAGAAATATGACAAGCCTTGCTCATGCATATGTAGATATGACTCATGGCATGTAGAAATAATTTAGATCTCTTTTATAAAAGAAAAATGATGTAGAGGTCTAGAGACAACCTTACCTAATACATCTGGAAATAGAAAATGAATTGCTGTTGTTTCAACACACCAAACATTGTTCCATTATTTAGGATAAGATATGAGGACTTTAAGATAGACGAGTGGCATCTTGAGGTACAAATACTACAGTGGGGGGCATTTAATTAATGGGTGGGAAATGATCATCCCGGCTTGGAAGGTTGGCTAATTAGAGGGCCCATACTTGGCCTCACCAGCCAGCATGTCATGTATGGGCTTAGTGTTGTTTGACATTCGTTGTTCTTTTTCTCTTTATTGTTAGGGAAAGTGATAAATGTGATGTCCTTGCATTGATAGTCTTGGGCTTAATCTTTGATTTTTGGCTATCTTTGTCTTACATAGATATGAAAGAGTTTTTTTAATCTCACCTTTCTAGTCAAGTTTGCATGCTAGCTTTTGGAGAGTTTTGAGTATATCATTTACCTATTTTTTCATGAACTACATTATTATCAATTGGTTGGACTTTAGTCAATTATATCTTGGTATTAAAGTGCCTTGTTCTTGTTACTGAGCAGCATTAGGTGGAAAGAAAGATTGGTGGGCTCATCGGTTGGAGAGTTTTTGGCATCAAATGCTTTAAAGTCGGCTCTATTTAGTCCACATCAAAAAAGGCACCTTCACAATTTTAGGTTAAATGTGAAGGCTGGTGCAGTTAAGTGTTGAGCACATTTTTTTTCTCTACTCTTTGAATGTTTTATTCTGTTTTTCTATTTGTGATGAATGTCCACCTAATTGTGTGCGATGTGCTGCATATGGGAAATCTTTGTTGAAGCATGCCAAGATGTTTGGGTGAATATGTCCTAGTTGCCGTTTTGCATTCATGGTGCAGTACTTGCTAGCTCGCGGCATGCATGGAGCTGCTAGAGGGGTGAAGCTTATATCGTCTAACTTGAAATAACATTAAGCACTCTCTTAATTAAAAGAGAAGATTGTTATTATTACAATCCTTACAGAAGGAACATTCTGATATGAATGCCAAGGTTCACCCTTCTGGCAAATTTTAGCTACCCTTGGAAATTCAAGCAAGGGACACCAAAGTAACATCCCATCCACTCCCCACTCAGTAGTACCACAAGAATCTATCCCTAAAAAGGGGGTAGCATTACAAGAACCTATTGAGGTGAATGAGCCAGTGATGCCAGAACTGACATTGCTACCACAAGAACAAATGGAGTATTGACAAGAGTCACCTTCGACAACAACAAGGAGTCAACAACAAGCACCTCTCCATGGTTGTTGGCGGCCCAATTAACAAACTCCTTCACATCATTGGGTGGCAACAATGTATGCATCTCTCCAACACTCTTGTAGATTGCTGCCCATTTGGCACTCACTTGCACTTATTACTATTTAGGTTCTGTTAGTAGCGTTTGTTAAGTCTCATGTATCCTTGAATGTTAGAAATAGTTATAAGGAGGCAGCCGTTCATATCCATGAACATGCAATGTTGTCAGACGTAGGAAAGAGTCTCTACTTGAGTAACAAGTAGGTGAAAATGCTGTAGCATTATGTCAAATAATCATTTATCTTTATTAGCCTATTTGCAGCGTTTGTTAAGTCTCTTTGTATCCTTTAATGTTAGAAATAGTGACAAGGAGACGGCCGTACATATCACTGAGTAACATTCAAGATCTTATCTATCGTATAATAATGCTTTAGGTTTGTGAAGTTAGGCAACATGCATTATGAATTGGAGGAAGGTTATAAGGTGATTAAATTCTACTTTTGTTTGTTGGAAATTCGGTTGCATTTTTGTTGTTGTTGATACAAACTCAGAGAAGTAGACATTACATCTTTGTACTAAATGGTTGGCTATGGTACTCAAGACTAAGCAACTGAAGTGTGTAAATTATTAGTGGAGTTTGACAATGGCAGCTTGTAGTGATTTCATTCCAATAATTGAATGGAAAGAGCTAGGAGTTGCATTCACATTTTTTGAAACCTAGTTACTCTCAGTCAAGAAGCTATTGCATTATTTTGTCCAAGTTGCGGCCTGTTGGTATTGCAATAATTTTTTCTATCTTAAATGGTGCGTCGCCCTATCAACTAGATTTAGATGCTCATTTGGGAGAGACTAAAATGAAATCATTTAGACTTCACAAGCAGTTGTAGCTTGAATGAAGAGATTTTGGACTACTTTTTGATTACCCTTCTCCTTTAGTGCTAGCCTTCGTCATGGCTGAGTCTGCCCTTCACCTCCGGAGTGCCGACAGAAACTCAGTACGAAGACTTTGTATAAATGGATGCTCAAGTATGTGTGGGTGTGTGGATTTGTATGTGTGAGAGCATATTTTTATACTATGGCCTACACCTAGTGTTGGGCGCTGATGATGCCAGTGGGGATGTCATAGTAGCTAGTCCCTGCTATGCGTGATGGAGTTTATAGTTTCCAATCTTACGAGTGACTATCGTGAGATTGAAACTCACTATGTTGTGTTTTTAGAGGATGAGTCTGGGAATGTTCCTGGATTCATCTAGGTATAAGCTATTGCATTATTTCACCAAGTTGTGGTTGTTGTCTATGCTATTGAGCACTTGCATATGATTAGCTAATGTTACTCTTCTTTGGAAACCACCTAGGATGGCTATTGAAGGTAATGTCGGTAGTTGGAAGTGTAGCTTCGTTAAAGAAAGTAGTTACTCCCAAGCAAGTAACTCTTTTATCTTTTGTTCAAGTTGTCGTACTTGTTTATGGTAGATCCATGTTTTTTTACCAAGGTTTTTTATTAGAGTGCATAGTATATTCACGAAAGTGTCTCTTTAAAAAGGTGGTGGTTGAATGAAATTGTAAGCATTTCATTATTTCCTTTTTGTGCGTCATGGAGTATTGAAGTTTGAAAGTTTTCAAGATGTTCTAATGTCTTAACATTTTTTCTTCCAGTCAAAGAGAAAACTAAAAAATCTTAAAGGACTTTTAAGACGTAACTAAAAAATCTTAAAGGACTTTTAAGACGTATGCCTTGAAAAACGAAGATAAGTTAGCCATGTACAATCTGTTGGAGATTCAAGTCAGCTACATTCGGTTTGGGTTATAGGACATGAATGAGGTTATCTTCCCACTGCCACAAAGGTTTTTGGATCAGCTTCAAGGGTTATTGATCATTCTGGGGGTAAAGTTTAAGGCTGAAGTATTGTAACCGGCCTTCGGAACCCCAAAGGGCGGTAAACCACAACTATCTTTGATCACACTGTCAATCACATCCACTGAGCACCTAATTAAACACACCACATCAAATAGCATAAAAGAAAGTACAGGTGAGGCTAGAATGCCCCTGCTCAATGATCACACAGCGACATCGATTGGCCCCAAACACTTGGTGTCCTTTGCGGTATTTCTTAATTCTTCTTTAGTGAAAAAGTATTAACAAAATTACAACCAGGGCGCACCTTGAACTGATCCCACTGGCTATCACTGTTCATCAGCCTACACTAGGCACACACTGCATCGAACTGGCAAATTGTGCATCCCAATTGCTAGAGCAAGGCATAGGCATACTCTGACCTCAACAACCTGGTCTCAACCTGGGTTCACCCTCTGTAACTGGATGATTGCAATAGACCCAGGGACTCCTGTAGAGAATCTCAAAACAGAGAAATAGAAACCAATCCCACAGTGAAAGCAAAGAGAAACTGGACTGGAAATCCGGGATTGCTCGGGCTCGGACTGCGTGCAACAAGGCTGGAGGGCAAGGAAACATAGAAAAACAGCCAACAGATAGCAACCAATGACCTGGAGAAGGTCTGGCGCAGCAAACGGAGAAGGAGGAGATGGTGAATTCTAGAAAATAGGCTCTAGAATTGGACGCCATCTGCCCTAATAGGACAGAGATGCTAAAAGTAGAGCTGATGGATTGCATGCCTGGCACGTGGCACTTTAATGCCCCTAACCCCCTGTACCGAGGAAACGTTGGTTTCCTAGGGGTAACTTTTAAAGGCTCTAACCCCACTAACCAATGACAAACATTGGTACTGTCTAGGGGCAACCTTTTAATCCTTTTTAACCCCTCTTCCCACATGAAACTTGGGAATCTATATGGGGGCAAACTTCCTAGCTCTGTCGCACCCCTCCACGAGGTCAAAGTGATGCCATGCCTTGATTTTAATAGTTAGGTCTAGCTAGTGTGTGCAGTTAGATGTTATAACACTAGGGGCTTTCAGGAACTCACCGCTCCTCTAGGCCAGTCCCTCATGGCCAAGCTGGTAACAAACTTAGTCATAGCTTATTTGCTTACAAAATTCACGTTTCGGGAGGGTAATAATCCGTGGAGTGTCCGAGACAGGAGCAGACTTTTTCCTCGGGTTGATCCCTCTCAGAGCTCTATCACGGAGTTCTTTCAGCTAGATCACATGGACCCCAACGAGACGAGGCCTCAACATCACCATGACCCGGAGCTCGTGACTCGACAGCTCAGACAGAGGGTCGACACACAGATCACACTTGGAGACATCCCGTCCTTGTTTAGAGTTGGAGCTCGACCGACGGGGGTCACAGTAGCCTTGGTTAGACGCATAGCTACGACCAGGAGAGGTGCCGGGACCGCACCTCTGAGTGGCCGATAGCACTCTATTGCCGACTTCATGCCTCCACTGCCTCATCCATCATGATATCTTGCTGTTGCTGGGGATGATGATGATATTGATGATGATTCTGAGATTGATATATATAGTCGACCATTGACATGACTATGTTGTACTTAGGACTTAGTACTGCCATTCTGCATTTTTTGCATTCTGCATTTTGCATTGGTATGGACGCTCGTTTAGTAGCTCCACTACCACAGCTCGTTGTATGAGGATTTTCACAGTCTCATAGACCCATCGGTCTTCCGAAGACTTTAATAAACTGTAGTGAAGGTGAATGGGGAAGTGAGAGAAAGCCACGGAAGGCAGGGGGAGATAGAGAAGGAATAGGGGAGGGAAGTAGAGAGAACAAGACTGGAAGTACACAAGTGATGAAGGAAGCAAGGAGAAGTGGATGAGACGTCAAATCAATAGCCCCTTACAATCCTTTTGGGTTGACTTATATAGTCCCCCACAGTTCCCACATTTCCCTACTATTCTCCCATCTATTTCCCCTTTAAAATCCATCTTTTTCCCACCTTCATTACAGCCATCCCTTCCCAAAGAATTTTGCCCTCAAAATTTCCAAGAGGCTGCCCTGGATGAGAAGGATACAACAGAAACTGATCAGCTCTGTAGGAGATAGGGGTAGTCCTGCACAATGATCTCGGGTTGCCAAGAATTCTCATCTTCCGTTAAACCTTTCCATTTGATGAGGTATTCAGTGTAGGCTTTGTTCCTGAGTACATGATCTCTGAAGCCCTTGATTTGCTCCGGCACATAGATTATGTGGCCCTCTTCATCCATAGGAGGCAACTCAGGAAGAACCTGGACATGCTGTCCGACATGTGGTTTCAGCAAGGATACATGGAAAACATTATGGATTTTGGAGGTACTGGGTAGTTCCAACTGATATGCTACCTGCCCAACTTTGCAGATGATTTTGTAGGGGCCATAATACCTGTGGGCAAGCTTTGTGTTGGTATTACCTTTGAGCGAGGAATATCGATTCTTATGGAGACGTAAATGCACATAATCCCCTTCTTCAAAAGATAAGTACCTCCTTTGTTCATCCGCATACTTCTTCTGCTTGGCTTGGGCATCTTGCATATTCCTCTTAGCCAACTGCAGAAGGGCATTCATACTCTCCAAATCATTCCTTGCTTGCTGATTCTTCACAGCCAAGTATGCAACCCTGGAAGGCATTCCCACTTTGCATCCATACATAGCCTGGAATGGACTCATGCCAATAGAGAGGTGTTTGGTGCTGTTGTAGCAAAATTCAGCCAATGGTAACCATTTGTCCCAAGACTTCTGCGTGTCATGACAGTAATGCCTTAGATACTCCTCCAACCACTTGTTCACCCTCTCTGATTGTCCATCCGTCTGTGGATGATAAGCAGTACTAGGCGCAAGGGAAGTACCAACTGCAGTGAATAACTCCTGCCAAAAGTGACCCATAAATTTAGCATCCCTGTCACTGACAATCTCCTGAGGAAAACCATGGTGCTTGAACACATACTCAATGAATTGCCAGGCAACCTGTGAAGTGGAGTACCGAGTCCTAGTCGGTATGAAATGGGCTTGCTTAGTCATCCTGTCAACCACCACAAATATGCTATCCCAACCCTTATCTGAAGAAGGCAAGCCTGTAATGAAGTCCATGACAATGTGAGTCCATTTGCCTTCAGGAATGGGTAGCGGTTGCAGAAGGCCTGCGGGTAACCGGCTGTCCACTTTATTTTGTTGGCAGGGCAAACATTCACTGACAAACTTAACCACATCTCGCCACAAACCATCCCAAATAAAGCTCTCCTTGACTTTTTCATATGTTTTTGTGATACCCGTATGCCCTGATATAGGGGATGAGTGCATTTCCTGTAATACCATCAACCTGTACTTGGAGTCTGGCACAAGATAAATTCTGTCCCTGCACCATAACAGTCCGTTGCGGAGCTGAAATCGAACATGTCCTTGGCTGGACGGACTCTGTAACTCCACAAAAATAGGGGCTGCATTAGAATTTTGCATGTATTCTTCCTGAATCCCAAGTATCCACTCCTGATGAAGCGTGGAAATGGCAGACAGTTTGCATGACCACATCCTGGACAAGGCATCAGCAACCACATTCTCTTTCCCCTTTCTATATTCAATGTCAAAATCATAGGACTGAACTGCAGCCAGCCATCTCTTCTGCTTCATGGATAAATTATGCTGCGTTAAGAAGTACTTGAGTGTCCTGTGATCCGTTTTGACCTTAATCTTGCTACCGTACAGGTAGTGGTGCCATTTTGCAAAAGCATGCAAGATTGCCAGCATCTCTTGATCATAAACATGATAATTCATTTCCCTGGCATTAAACTTCCTGCTCTCAAAAGCAATCACACCATGCTCTTGTCTTAGGACAGCCCCTAAACCTTTGCCACTGGCATCCGTCTCAATAATGAAAGATCGTGAGAAATCAGGGCACACCAATACAGGTGCATTGCTAAGGGCATCCTTGAGGTTATCAAAGCTGAGTTGTGCTGCTTCTGACCATTGGAAGGCATCCTTTTTCAGCAAATCAGTGAGAGGGGCAGCCCTTTTGGCGAAGTGCCTAATGAATCTCTTGTAAAAAGAAGCAAGACCCAAGAAACCTCTGAGCTGCGTGGTATTTTATGGCTGCGGCCACTCCTTAATGCATTTCACCTTAGCTGGGTCTACCCTGATTCCGTGCCTGCTTACAACATGACCAAGATATTCAACCTCCTCTGCCATAAATGTGCACTTGCTGGCCTTGGCATAAAGCTGATGCATCCTCAAGATTTCTAGCACTTGTCGGACATGGTCAATGTGTTCCTGTGCATCCTACTATAAATGAGAATGTCATCGAAAAATACCAGCACACATTTGAAAAGAAGGTGGCGTAAGATCTTGTTCATGAGTGCCTGGAAGGTGGCTGGTGCATTAGTCAAACCAAAAGGCATCACCTTGAACTCATATAATCCTCTTTTTGTACGAAAGGCAGTCTTATGCTCATCACCCTCTTTCATCCTGATCTGATGGTAACCTGACCTCAAATCAATCTTCGTGAAATACTGAGCACCCTTGAGTTCATCTAGCAGGTCATCAATCCTGGGAATAGGAAACCTGTTCTTAATGGTGGTCTTATTCAATTCTCTGTAATCAATGCACATACGAAAAGAGCCATCCTTCTTCTTCACCAGGAGTACTGGAGATGCAAAAGGCGAGGTGCTATGATCAATGAAGTTGTTCTCAAGTAAATCCTGCACCTGTGTTGCCACTTCTTCCCGTTCAACCTTAGAAAGTCGATACGGGGCCTTGTTTATTGGTTTACTGCCATGTTCCAGAACTATGGCATGATCAACATCTCTTTTTGGGGGCAACTGAGATGGCATATCAGCAAACACATCCCCAAATTCTAAGAGCAATTTCTGCAATTCACAATTATCCACATGGGGAATACCACCCTCCTGAGGTACAGAGACATTCAATGCATAAATGGCACTTTCGTTCTTGAGCTCCCTAGCTAGCTGCCTTGCTGAAATGACCTGTAATTTCTGATTCACAATGCCCTGCAATGTAACAGTTCTACCCTTGTGGCAAAACCCAAGAGATAAAGCATTCAAATCTATACTAATTTTCCCCAAGGATTTCAGCCAATCACAACCCAGGACAGCATCTATGGGCCCCATATCCAATGCCAAAAGATCACCTGCAAACTCGTAATGATCAGAAAACTCGATCCTGGCATCCTGGCAACAATGTCTGCTGATCATGTGCTGTCCATTCGCGATCTCCACTTTCAGACCATGGTCTATCTCTGTAGCAACTAATCCCAATCTTTGCAATGTTCTACAATTAATGAAACTGTGAGTGCTACCACTGTCTACCAATACATGGACAGATCTGCCATTAATCATTCCCTTCAACCTGATTGTGTCATCACTTTTGGCACCCATCAAGGCATGTAGTGAGATGGTATACAGTGTAGGCTGGGCATCCCAATAAATCTGTTCATCATCCACAGGAACATTACCATTAGCATCACCTCTGACATGAAAAGGCATTGTAGGTTGATGCTCCAACACAGAGAGTGTTGGCTTACGGCCTTTCCTGCTACATGTAGGCTGAATATCAATCTCATGCATCACATGAGAGGTTTGCTCAATAGCCCCACCCGGATCAAAAGGAAAAACAGTCCCCTTTGTGGCATCTGTGTCAGGAGACTCATCTGCATCATGAGCTCCTGTCAATTCCTCATGAGAGACATCATGGGGGTCTGCTACATCAGCCACTTCATCATCATCAGATAATTCAATTATCATGCTGAGTTTGGCTGAGCTGACATTCTTCATTTTGCACACATCTCAGTGCTCAGGTGTCCATTTCTCTCCACACCTAAAGCATAAATTTGCCTTCTTCCTACTGTCCATTATGGCTCTGGAATGTTGTTTAACTTCTGATTTGTCAAAACCAGCACTGGGTTTGACACCTGTCTTTGCATCCATGGGCCTGTATGGCTTTGCATATGGCATCTTACTTCCAGAAACCGTTGGATATCGTGGGAAGGAAGCAGCTGCTGGTTTCTTATCAATCCAATCAGCAGAATTTGTCTTCCTATCAGCATCATAAGCAGTACCATAGAAGCTATGTGACACATGCTTGTACTTGCCAGCATATTTTGGCTCAAACACCTCAGCAAGCTGGGCTGCTCGCTCAATGGTCAGAGGATTGTGAGCTCTCACATCAGCAGCTAGAGAGGGATTTAAGCCTTGTATAAAACGCAGCAACTTCCCTTTCTCAGAAATATCCAGTACAAACAAAGAAAGTCTCCAAAAACGCTGCAAGTACTCCTGGACCGTACCTGTCTGTGATAGTGCATAGAATTCAGCAAGGTACTGTTCAAGGATCAGGGCCGAGACGAAGGTCGTGACCATAAGCTCCTTGAACTGTTTCCAGGTGGTAGGCTTCTGAGGTGACTCTCGCATGTAACGCCACCATGTATGTGCATAATCCTGTAAATGCATGCCAGCAAAAATGATCCTCTCCTCATCATTCTTAGGGTAGAAGCGGAAATAATCTTCAAGCTTCGTGAGCCACTCCTCCAACTCATTGGGAGTGCGAGTGTCACCCTTAAACTTATGCACAGAGATTTTATCTTTCACATCTTTGGCTGCGTTATTCCTATAGTGACTACCAGCATACTCACGCTTGAAGCTCACATACTGTGAAAAGGGCATCTTATTACGAACATCCTCAGGCAAAGCCCTATATGAATGTAAGGCATCTGAAAGCATATCATCCATGTTTGCATGCTGCCCACTTCCATCATCATGCTGGTTAGGAGAACCACTCCCCTGATGCATAAAGTGCGTCTGACTGAAAGCATTACCTCCCTGATACGCAGGCTGACTCTGACTGAATGTATTAACAAGAGGTGTCATCGAAGCATGCAATCCCTGCTGAGTTTGCCTGCCATAAACATCTCGGTGGGTGGGTGGCATAGAAAAAGGTTGAGAAGAGGATTGGCCCCTCTCCGAACTGCCCTGAAACCCAACACCCAATTCAGGCATGCTCGCCGTTGGCAAAAATGTGCCAATGGGCCGGCCCAAAATGGACGGCTCAGCCAATGAAATAGGAATCAATAAGAGAAGTGCTCGGCGGCACGGGCAAGGCATCACTAGAATCAACATAATCCCCATGCTGGGGTGCATGCATAGAACCAACATCATAAGTGTGACGGCCATCAGCCATAAATCCCCTGTGTGGGTTAGGAAAATCACCCTGGCTATCCGACTGATCCCCGTGCTGGGGTGCGGGCTGCTTACCCTTATCGTGCATACTGATGGTGGTAGTGATCTGTTGCCCAATGTTCTTACCCATCTGGGTGATAGCTGTATCGTGCATAGCCATAGCAGTGGTGAGCTGCTGCCCCAACTGCTGACCCATCTGCTAAAAAGCCCCCTGAAGCATCGAGGCCAATGCATCTAGAAACTGTGTGTCGGTAGGCATAGCAGAAACTGGCTATGAAGGAGATGCACCCTCTGTGACCGGCATCTGCTCCTGCTGAGCAACATCGTCGCCGTGCTGAGATGACTCATCCGACCGGGGTGCACGCCTGGGTGCCATGAGTGACACGAGGAAAATGTGCCAAGTGTCGAAGGCTCGATGTAGAGGCTGGAGAGGTGTTAGTAGCAGTCGTTGAAGAGGTTCAAAGAAAGCTCGGTGAAGAGGCTGGAAACGGGGCTCAAATGAGCCACGAAGGTGGCTAAGAAAGGCCCAGAATAGGGCTGTAGGAGTACCCTAAAAGAGGTTTTTTTTTTTTTTTTGGGAAGCTTAGGACAACTAAGACACCTAGGGTAGTCTCAACTAAGGCCAATAGGGCAGCTAGGACAGTTAGGACACTAGGTTAGAGTGACCTAACCTAGGTAGGCTGACCTACCTGTGGTTAGGTGAGATTCCAACCAACCCAAACCAACCCGGTTGCCTTACCTTCTAGTAACCTTAGGAAAATAAAGATTAAAAAAAATTCAATCTAAGGTGCGATTAAGGAAACGGCAGCGAAGAGAGGCGCGACGGCAGAGGAAGGCGCAACGGCAGCCAGCGAGGGAGGCGGTGTGGCAGACGGTGGTCGCCCCTTCTTGCTGCGTGGTGGCTTAGCGGACGCAGGGCCGCAAATAGAGATTCGACGCCCACAAATCTGTTTGTCGTCGACGTCCCTCTTTACAGGTCAATCTTTTCGCTGAGAAGACCCTTGTGTGGAGACCACCATGCAGGCTCGCGGTGTTGACCTGTAGCGGTTACGAGACCACAAGAAAAGATGACGGGGAGGAGTCGAGTGGTGGGCGTGGACAGCAGAAGCGCAATGTAGAGAAGGGAATCGGCGAAGAGTAGAATCTCAAGGGATGGAGGAGAGAGAAGATGACGCAGGTAACGGAAACGTGAGGGGGGTAGTAGCAGGCTGAATTGATAATGCTTCATTTTCTTCAATATGTGGCTTGCTTGAGAGGTGCCAGGAGCTTGGGCTCTAATACCAATGTAGTGAAGGTGAATGGGGAAGTGAGAGAAAGCCACAGAAGGCAGGGGGAGATAGAGAAGGAATAGGGGAGGGAAGTAGAGAGAACAAGACTGGAAGTACACAAGTGATGAAGGAAGCAAGGAGAAGTGGATTAGACGTCAAATCAATAGCCCCTTACAATCCTTTTGGGTTGACTTATATAGTCCCCCACAGTTCCCACATTTCCCTACTATTCTCCCATCTATTTCCCCCTTAAAATCCATCTTTTTCCCACCTTCATTACATAAACTTTCTTTCTTTCTTTCTCTCTCTCTCTCTCTCTCTCTCACGCGCACACGGACGATCCTTCATACATTTATTGTACATATCTAGTTTAAATGGCTAGAAATAAATTAATCGAAATTAATATTCCTCTTAAAATATTACCGGATGACTCCTCTACCCAAGCACGGAATCTGTTAGGCCTAGAAAAAAATCATAATTCTTGGCTTGCTAGGGTCATAAATTCCATAGGGAAAGTCAAATTAACCCACCCCAAACTTAAACCAACATAATGTCATATTGATCTCGTTAAACCAAGCATCATTCCCTAACACACTAGGGCTCTCCAATATGGTATTATTTTAAGGGCTCAACAAGGATCAATGTTTCCATTATAGACCTCCTGCATGGAGGGAAGGCCAAGAAGCAGCTAATCATGTTTATTCCTAAGGACTTGGCAAGGATCGAGGTTTCCATCTCAAGCTTGTGGCATGGGAGGAAGACCAAGAAGATTTACTCTTGAAGTTCTTGGTGCCATTGATGAGCGTAAGTTGTCGTAACAACACCATGCTTGGCTCCAGTGGCTTGGAATCAGCCTTTAGATAGGGTTGATTTTGGATATCAAACAGACCTTCAAAAATAGGACAATTCTGACTTAATTGGCTTCAAGGATAAGGGTCATTTGTAAATATATGGTAAGTTTTGACCTAACCAATGAGCAATTATTATAGTTTAACTGAATTTTGAACATAACTAGCTTTGGTCAACCTAACTGTTAGAAAAGTGTGGTTGAGTTGCTTGCTAAGGACAATGCGTTCCCCAACGCAAGCTAATCAAAGATGTATTGTCCGGAATCACACAGTGGTAAATTCAAATCCAACTTCTTTCCTTAGTGTGTACTATTGTAGATGTGCATACAATAAATGAACAATGCTCATGAGAGGCCAGGAACATGGTTTTGCTAGTAAGGGATGTTCTCCTTTGCTCACGCTGCCCTCCTCCTCCCATGTCTTTGATCTTTTGCCTACCGCCTCTCCCTTGCTCCTTCCCCTTTGTTCTACTCTCCTTCTCGCCCTTTCAACTTGCCATTGCTTTCCTTGTAGCCTCGTCTTTACTCATTTTGCAGGTCCGTCCCCTCTTGGCGTTCGCGACAGCTAGCTGCTGTAGTTCGAGCCTTGGGAGCTGCTCATGGCGCTCCTTAGGCCGTGGGTGTGCCTTCTTTAGGCGACTCATTTGGCAAGGCTGCTATCACCGAATTGCTATCTTTATTGCATTGACGATGGTCAAGAAAGTTGACTTTGGTTAACTAGAATAAGCTTTGTTTTACTACTTTTGCTTGCATTAGTAAAAGAGAATTGTGGGGGCACCCACAAGGGACTAGGATTAGTCTAAGAACTAGGAATGCATGCATTTATGATTTCACTAACCTCTAATGGGTTGAAATGTTGGAACTTGTTTGTGCAATGTTAGGACCTAAGGGAGTGCACAAAGGACCCAAGAGTGGGGAGAAAAGCACAAAAAGCAGGTCTCACAAGGCCTAAAAGCATGGACAAGGGGGCGCCTCTTTAAAAGGAGGTTAACGAGATGAAAGAAGGCACCAAAAGCAAGAAAGCCTAAAAAGCTTGGTTTTTTTTTTTGTAAAAGTAGCTTTTAGAAAGTAGGCCCTAGCTTTTTGCTAGGCCTAGTCTATAAAAGAAAGGCCACAGGCCTCCCAGATTCATACAAGATTTGTACTCAGCTTCATGCTCTTTTCAGAGCCAATTGTACGAATTATTTTCTATTGCAATAAAGGCTTTTAGGGGGGTCCAGCTCTTATTTTTGGTCCCTAGTGTTGCACGTGGTGCTTCTCTCTTCTCTTTCCCCGCGCTCTTTCTCGAAGCTCTATGGATAAGTGATTGTATATTCATCTTTGAGCTTTCAGTCTGCGTTTGATTTTTTCTATCGTGAAGATTTCTTATTTTTCTATCTATTTTGTTGTGGGAAAGAGCTGCGATTGGTTTCAGCTGCCCTGTTGCTGTTCTTGCAGTAGGGTGTGTTTTTGGCAGCAGCATATTGCTTTGTGACTGCCTTGTGGGCGGGTCTCTTGTTAGAAATGACCCAACAGAGGGTACGCACAGCGGAAGACTGATAGAATTGCCGAGGAGCTCACACAGTGTGGTGTGGGGTGTGGAATCACAAACTTCTTAAACTTATGTGCATAGAATAGATGTGCAGACTCATCGATAGACAATGAACCAACCAGATAGAGAAACCATGAAATTAATATATTTCCATCCAAAGCTATGGACACGTTACAAAAGAGAGAGATCCAGAGTCCCACCAATGGCATGGTTCTCTGATCTTACCACAAGGTACTTCTCCTATCTGCTGGCTATCTCTAGACTCGAGCCTGCATGCTCCACCTCGAGCGTCTGTAGACTTTCTGTCCAGAATGGTTCTCTCTACCTTACTGCTTGTAGATCAGCCTAGGTAGGCAGCACTTACTAGCTCAGTCTGCAGCCCTATTTAGGTCTCCACCTCCTCCTGGGAAAGGGCCCTAGGAAGCCCTGTCTGCTGTAAATCTGCTGCTCCAGAGAATGAGAAATGAGGGCACAAGGCCCTCCCTTTTATAGGCCTAGAGGGCTGGCCAACCAACTGACCCAGCAGACCTAAAATGGCCGACCTGCTGGTCGGTCAACCTGCCCCCTCTGGTCCATTAAATGCGCCCCTTCTGGGGTTCAAAACAAGGGCCTGTTGGCCCACAAAACTAGAGCACATGCCCCCCTATATATACAGGGTCCAGGTCCCTTCTTGCTGCCCTTGATCCGACCTGGTAGACTAGCTCTTGACCAGCCCTACCAGTCCTCTCCAAGGTTTTTTGTATTTTGATCCTTTTGGGATCAGAGGTATAAAATGATATATGCTTTTATAGACACAACAGGAGTAATTTGGGAAAGTACAGGAAACTAATGCAGGAGTAGCTTTTTTTTGCAAATAAGAAAACGAGGGAAAATTATTGCAGTTAAATCCACAAAACAAGGTCAAGTGGTGCATAATTGCATAATAAACTTCATAGTTATGCTACTTTGAGAAGGCCCTCACGATAGTGCTTAGTTGACCATATTCATCTGTTTTGGGATGTGATTGATTCAGTACGTGGTTGTGGCCTGGACACGTCTGAATAACATTTCCTTACATCTGTCTGTTAATGAATGCACAATCTACAAGTCAGTACTTATCTTGAGAATGCTCTGATATGATGGAATTGTTTTGACACAGTTTTTAATGCTGATTGTCAGGATGACGATTTTAAAACTTTCCAATCAAATTCAAATAACAAATGTTCAATCAAATGCACACATATGTTTATGCTGATTGCCATTTTAAAAAATTTCAATCGAATTCAAATAATAAATTTTCAATCAATTGCACACATATCTTTAGACTGTTTGTGTGGATGACAATTTCCAATTAGCTTCAAATAACAAAAGCCATGGATCCATTGGGTAATTCGTATCATTTTGACTAGCTGAAATTCTAATACATATTTTGATCAGAGAAATTGATCAATCTGCTATATTTTACAGGACTTTTACAGTGTATTGGGAGTATCCAAAAGCGCAACTAAAGCAGAAATCAAAACTGGTGAGTATTGACTCATTTCTTCCCAATTTACATTGTACAGAGGCGCCTTTTCAAAACCTTAGCATGTAAAAGTTGCAAAGTTGTGTTGTTCTCATTTTTTGAGATCCTGATTAATTTTTGATTGTACAGTCTACAGGAAATTAGCGAGACAGTATCATCCAGATGTCAACAAGTAAGTCTACTGGAATGTTGATTGTTGACATACTTAGATAAGCATGAGCAATCAAAATATTTGTGATCATTTGTACCTGTGTGGAGTTAAACCATATGCTGTTGGTTTTGCCATTTCAACTGAGACAAGTAAGTCTAGGATAATACCATCCCAAATGTTAGATTTAGAGGTGTAGTGGAGTCTTGACTTTTCAGTCCTTCTGTTAGATCTTATAGATGTTTTCCTAGGGAAGATTGACTCGTTGATTTAAGTCATAAACTTTATAGAATTTGTCCCAGTTGAGAAAATCAACAGATAGTACAAGCTTCAAGTAAAATTTGATGTATGCAACTCCCCACTTGTATGTTTGTTGGAGCCTCAGAGACATGTAGATAGTCATGGCTATCATGTATCTACATGTGATCCCATGGCTATGGAGGATGTCTTGGGCTTAGGTAAAAGAAAAATGCAATGTGGACCACATGAACAATATCACATTTTGATGACATGTGTTGTTGTAACTTGGTGTTGGCCTTTATTTTACTAAAGTATATTGCAAGAGGACAAAAGTTGAAAGACAACCCGGAGTTAATGCAAGACTTCGATTAAAGTAAGGCCTTGGACGGGAAAGTATAACATTAGTGAAACCTTCCAAGCCTTCGATAGTTTTTGTCCTTTTCGATTCAAGTAAGGCCTTGGAAGGGAAATTATAACATTAGTGAAACCTTCCAAGCCTTCGATAGTTTTTGTCCTTAAAAGACTCCAGGGGAAAAAGTATACCATTGGTTATCCACTCATTGCACATATGTTGTTTTAAATTTAGGCATCAAATATGTTTTGAATACCACGACAATACTAGTGGAGGACACCTAGGCATAAGAGGTGCTTTTGGAGTCTAGGTTTCAATCAGAGTCAAGACACACCGGTGATTTTTCTGATTGCCAACTTGCCAACTAAGTGATGTTTGTTGTCAGATTGGCGGTGCTGGCTGTTTTACCCATTATCCCTGCGAGATGAGGTGATGTGCTTCCACGCGCTGCTGTACGTTTCCATGCTGTTGTGCAGCACCTTGGCTGCGAATCGCGATTATGCTGCCTTGTCTGCAGGCCAATTCAATGCTGCACTGTGGGCCTATCCTAAGCTGTTTGGTCCCTTTGTCATCAGCTATACTATTCCCATCAGATTAAATAACATTCAGACAAGGAAAATGCACGATGAAAAAGCTCTGGGAAGCCTCTGTGTGAAATTTTGATGGGGGACTATGAGAGATAGAATATTGTGTTACATGCATCCTCTTCATAAGATGCATGCACCTTCTTCTTGTAAAGACCATGATAGAGCAGGGTATGCCCTGTTATTACTGCTAATCTGTAGATGTAACCTTTACCCTTTCTATTGTAGTTTCTCCGGGAAAAAAGCATTTAACATTTCCATTATTGCTTCTGTGGGAAAAAACATTCACACTCTCCATTGTTAGCTTCAATGGGAAATTTTGTTTAACTTCCGTTGTAGTTTCACTTGGAAAAAGCCATTTACCCTTCCAGTTGTAGTTTCACTGGGGAAAAAACATTTACTGTTTCCATTGTGGTTTTACACTGTTTGTCAATCTGTTATCATCTGGCCATCGAGAAAGGAAATCTGCTATGATTTGGCCATCTAGCAAGATTTGCAGCTGTTTGATTTTATTTCCATTGCTTGTTAACCTGTTGTTATCTGGCCTGTCCTATGGATTTACTATGTGGTGTGAGGGATTTTCAGGGTGCGATTCAGCTCTTTAGCACCCATATTACTAGTAGAAGCTATTAAAGCTAGCAGATTTGGTATTCTCTGATTGCGCTTACTTAAAGCTTTGCATGGGCTTTTTTCTATACTCTGATTTTACAAAACCTTGCAGGGAACCGGGAGCAGAGGCAAAGTTCAAAGAGCTCAGCAATGCGTACGAGGTACGAATTTGTGATAGTTCTACCCGGATCTGATTAGAGAAGCTTCTGATTTTGTCTTTGTTTTGATTGTTCAGATGTCAGACAAGATTTAGTGATAAGTCTAGGAGTGTCTAAGAGGAAGTTATTTAAAATGGATGATTCCCTCTGTGTAGGGTCCGTTGTTCCTGGGCTGGGGTTTGTGTCTGTTTCAGAATCAATGGGTTCAAGAGCCATAGTTACAGGGTTTTCGCTTGAGTTTGAAATCCTCTAACAGATGTTTTTGTGTGCCATTGAGTTACCGCTAGGAATTTGTGCTGATTAGGGAGAAAGGACCATGCCTTGAGGATTCTTTCTAATCTGTAAGATGGAATATATTTAGTCTAATTTGTACGATTTGATGTATTGTATGCATGCCTCTGCTTCAGTTTCCGTTGGCATTGCACATCTTGCCTTCCAGAATGTGATTTTTAATGCAATATTTGAGCCGTATGCAAATGTACGTCTGATTTGCTGGTTTTCTGTTACAGTGGGTTTATGTTCTCCCAGTGATTTTCTTGTAGATATTATTGAATATTTTGAAATCTGAGTGATGAGGATATATGACTCTCTCATTTTTAAACAACAGTTCTAAGGTTAAGACTTCCCTTTAACTGCTGGGATGTCCTGATTAGCTCTGAGAGTATGGAAAGTTGGGTTCATAACTGACATGAAGTTTCCATTTTTAAGTTTGTTTGCAGGGTAGCCTTTCTAACTTCTCAGTGGTGACAGGTTCTGTCTGATGATGAGAAGCGTTCTATTTATGACAGATATGGTGAGGCTGGTTTGAAAGGTGTTGGTGCTGGTGGAGCGTCGGTAAAATCATATATACCTTATTGCTTCTCAGTTGCTGTTTTGAATTCCTTAAAACCAGGGATCTTCTAATAGATAGGATTTTTGTTCTTCCTTGTTATGACAGGACTTCTCCAATCCATTTGATCTGTTTGAAACATTTTTTGGAGGCATGGGAGGTCTAGGTGGTATGGGGGGCAGATCAGCACGTAACAGGCCCATACAAGGTGATGATGAACAGTATGATTTGCAATTGGATTTCAGAGAGGCTGTCTTTGGGACAATGACGGAGATTGAAGTCGCTCGACTGGAAACATGTGACACATGTGTTGGATCTGGTGCCAAGCCAGGCACTTCACCCAAACAATGCAGCTCCTGTGGGGGTCAGGGTCAAGTTGTATCTACTGCGCGTACCCCGTTGGGAGATTTTAGACAAATTTCTACATGTCCTGCCTGTGGTGGAGTTGGGCAGTCGTCAACTCCTTGTAGTACATGCCGAGGTGATGGGCGCGTAAGAAGAAAGAAGAGTATAAGTCTTAAGGTACCTGCTGGTGTTGATTCAGGAAGTCGGCTCAGAGTGCGCTCAGAGGGAAATGCTGGAAAACGTGGAGGTCCTCCGGGTGATTTATATGTCTTTATCAATGTTCGAGCAGATCCATATTTGAGCAGGGATGGCAATAATATATTGACAAGTTGTAAAGTGTCATATATTGAGGCTATATTGGGGACTTCCAAACAGGTACCGACAGTAGATGGCAAGGTAGATCTAAATATTCCTGCTGGGATACAACCAGGTACTACTCTTGTTATGTCCAGGAAAGGTGTTCCTATACTAGGAAAGCCTAGCAACCTTCGAGGTGATCAATTGGTCCGTGTTGAAGTTGAGATTCCTAAACGTTTGAGTGGTGATGAGCGGAAGCTGATCGAACAATTGGCGGACCTAAGTAAACTAAGACCTGCAAATGCACGGTAATAATTCTGCTTTGAGCTCCCAGCAGTCTCTTGAAAGTATATTTTGAAGCATGGAGTTTACTGTAATTACTGGTCTCTTTTGTTCCTTTTCTTTTCCAGTATTTGCAGCTTTATTGAATACAGGTCCCACAATTTATTTTTTTACGATGACTGCCTGAGCTTTACCTTAATGACTTTTGGAAGTGGGAGATATATAGGCACTTTTTAATAGTCCTAGTCATTGGTAGGTCAGTATGATTCACTGTATGGAGTCTTTTTGATGGGCTCATTGTCTTGTCCTATGCAGGGTATAATCCGGTTCTAGAAATACCATTCAGGACTGTTTCCAGAAATGTTGACCCTGTCTAAGGACAGGTTGCAGCACTGTGGAGCTATTTCACTCTTCCTTGAGGAGTCAATTCTTGCTACTAAGGAGATCTCAACTTAGCTTGGTGCACCTAGAATGATTGCATGTGTGGTTATGACCATATTTATTTGTGAATTTGTGCCATCACATTACTTGCTTATGTATTAAAGTGATAAAGCTTTGGTATGTAAGCTCTCTTTCTCAAGGCTTAGCTCAGCACTGGACTTCAAAATTTTACCATGTCACTAGAAGAGTATCAGAAAAGCTGATTATCTCGAGTGTTAGTCCTCAGTCGTATAATTGAACTACAAATGTTATCTCCAGTATGGTCACTAAACATTGCACTGGTCTTGGTTATCGTGTTGAATTGGTAACTTCGGCCCCAAGCAAATGAGTGGCATAGAGAAGCTTTGACAATATGACGTTATGGAAGAGGTGCACCATTCCTAAAAGAAGCTGGAGTGTCTTATGAAGTATGTTGTCTTTAGAGGACCAAAGTTCTTCACATACGGGATGAACTTCATTTATATGAGAACTGTAATGCACTTGAATATTTGCATTGAGTTTCTGGGTGGTAGGCCGTAGAAAGTAGATATCTGTCATTTGGAGGAAATGCCCTGTTAACGACTTCTGACCACTGACCGATACATTAGTTGTGAAAGTCTTTGGGAAGTCGGTCACATTTATTTTAGTGTTTGCACATCTTTTAGAAATAAGGAATCTTTCAACGAGTGGTGGTAGTATGTTTCAGGCAAAGCACAGGCGAGAGCACCACAGCTTCGTTGTAATCTAAGGCATTGATTGGATGTTGCATAAGAAAATCACGAATTCTTGATGTGCTTGGAGGCTAGACCTTTTAGAGGATGCACTTTCTTTGATTAGTGATTGTGAAGCCTCTAAAGGAGAGACACTCCGCATTTAGAAATGTATTGAGGCATGTCTGGGTATAACTCATTTGATGGCCTCCAAGTGCACTTATCTCTGCAGCCCAGGTACATTAAGGTGCTGTATACATTGCGATCATACTTATTAATCATTGGGACTAAAGTTATTTTCATGGTCTTTAATCCTTCACCTCTGTTGGTTTACCGATTGAGGTGAGATTACTTCAGCTGACTTTGTAACAAAAGCCTGGGCAGTTCAGCCATAAGCCAGCCAACCTGGGTCATTTGCTTAGTCTTGACTATGTGGAAAGAGTATTGTTAGGTCAGCATCTCCAAAAAATATAGACATACCAATGTTAGTAAACATATATGGGCTCCCATAGCAAAGGGTAGTATTTTTAGTGAAATCTTTTGATCCTTCGAGTCTTAGGCTCTTATTAATTGTGATTGGAGAAACTTTTTTTGAGTCACAGCTGCGTCTTTAAGAATCAAGCTTTTGTGTTGGTGATTGCAATTTCTATACATTGGTTGCAACTTGTTGCATATGGGATGGACAATGGTGCCCATTTTGCTCTTGATAGAATTTGCTTGTTTCCAGTGATTAAATGTTGTGTCTTGAATATTAATCGATAGAATGTGCTTGTTTCCAGTGATCAAATGTTGTGTCTTGAATATGAATCTCTAAGCAATCTTGCGGTATTTTTGAAGCTTTTTCGTTGGTAACTTCAATTTCTATATATTGGTTAAGTTGCATATGGTATGGATAATGGTGCCCATTTAGGGAATCCCAAATTGAATTTGGGGCCCTATTAATTAATTTGTGCACATGGGAGGGGGAGAGGTAAAAATGGGGGGAGAAGGTGGAGTTTTACTCTATGGACGTGATTCTATGGCACGTGGCAATGTGACACATGGTAGAAGGCAGTGGAGTGATCTTGACTTTTTGGGGGTAAGGTTAACGGTGTCGAGGAATGAATGTAATGTGAAGGCTTTAACGGCGTTGAGGAATGAATGTAATGTGAAAGCAACGACTTTATGTAAATACTTTTGTGATGGAATAGGAAGGCAATGATTTTACCTATTGTGAATACTTTTGCAACTTGTATTTTTAAACCTTAAATGTAAGGTTAAATTTAATGCTTAAGCTTATCTTAGTTTTTGCCAAGGAAATTAAGATTGAATGTTTAAGCTTATGCTAATTGGGCCATGGTATTCGGCCACTAATTAATTAATAAGAGACATATCCAAAAATGAATAGGCATAACGAATGGCCATTTTGCTCTTGATAGAATTTGCTTGTTTCCATTGATTAATGTTCTCTCAATGATGAATGTTGTGTCTAGTAGCCCCCTTTCCCCTTGAATATGAATCTCTAAGAGAGCTTGTGGTTTTTTTGCAATGTTTGTGTGCCATAATTGCAAGCCACTCCCTACTCCTAGTGAATGGTTTGCAGTCACGGAGATGAAACTACTTGGGTACAATGTGTACTTGTCTTTTGAGAGAGTGATACCTATGTCCTACCCATGCCTTTCATATTAGCAGAGGCATGACTAGGTTGGAGGTTCAAAAGTGATAGAAGACAGCTCGGCTATGACATGGCAGTAGAGGCAGTAGTCAACACAGTTCCAAGCGATCACAAACAATGCGAATTGATGCACAAGTGGCATGCACAACAAAGTCCGAACCTTGGGTTTGTTTTGCTAGGGCATGGTGTTGCATGGATTTGGGTGAGGCTGATCGATAGAATTTCTGATGGAGCCTACTACATTGACAACAATTTTGGACAATCTATAGACTGAGCCTATGAGGATGACAACTCTTAGGATTATAAAGTCCTCATCTCACAGCATGCTCTATCTGAGAAGCCAATGACTTAGAATTGTAAGGATGAAGGCATATGGTGGTTTGACTCCTCCAGTAGAATCACTTACATGACCCTTGAGAGGTAATGGTTCTCACCTACACAAAAAAAATCCTTGTGATGGGTGTACTGTTGCATAGTGATGAAGCATCGTAGCAAGCATAAAAAATGCATTCTATGTCCCACAAATGCATAATACCTATTTTCTATTGGACAAATAATCGAGAGCAACATGGAGCTCATCTTCAACAAATATGGATGCACAACGAGGGAGCTTGAGAGTTTCAACTCCAATGGTCCAAAATTAGTTGTCTATTCAAGTTATCTTCAGCCATTCCAATTTGCAAAGCTCTAGTAACTCGTCATCAAAGTCAGGATGCTTACTTGATTACACTATGGAGCCTTGTATCCTTGAAAAAGACAAATATGGTATAAGGACTTCCACAAGTGTGTTTATATTTGTGAGTCTTGTCGCATGGGCAAGCAACACAAACAACCATTTCCAACATCCTAGTGTCAAAACACAAATGTTCTTTAGATGAACATTCTGAATCTTGAGATGAACAATTTGTTGCAGAAACATTGTACTTTATTACATTCTCTAATGACTGCTCCTTGAACACTTGGATCTTCTTCCCCATCACGCTTGCTCTAACCTACAATCCTGTCTCTGCCTACATCTCCCTGTCCTGTATTCCTTTGACCATTCTAGTCCTACCTCTACTACCCCTGCATCATGCCACATCACGCTTGCTCTAACTTGTAATCATGTGGCTTGCATCAGACTACCGCTAACTATTTCTCTGCCCACACCTCGTTAGATGGGATGTCCATGTAGACTGTGTGTTTTGACCTTGGCAGTCAACCAACTAGGTTGCTCTGCACCATGTTGTCCATGCGCAATTCTCAACTCATATGAGCCTAGCTCATGACACCTCACTCTGCTTCATTAGCTACCATTGTCATTGAAAGGTGGCACAATAGCTTTGACATGCTACACAAACACAGTCCACAGTCATGAGTTGACACATGGACACCACCACATCATTAGGCAGTCCACTTCAATATATGTGCACAATCAACGTCTTGTCATCCCTTAACACGTGGCATCTAATGCCACCTTGGCTGACACATCATCACTAGTTAAGCCAATCTTTCAATTGTCATAACTTTTGATCCCAAAGGGAGCACGAGCAACGAAAAGGAGAAGTGGTTGATTATTAGTGCTCCTCACATGGTCTACTTAGAGATGAGTTTTGACCTTCAGAGTGTATATTATTTTCTTAGGCCTCTTCATCAGAACTCTTGGTCAATTGTAGTTGCTTCGAACCTACCAGAGAAAAAGAATTAAGATAAACAAAAAATCTGAATTTGTACGATTGGATATATTCTAGTTCGTAAGCAAAAATTTGAATTTGTATGATAAGATATATTCTAGGTTACAAAGGGGTGTGTGTGTGTGCACGTACGCACGCACGTACGCATGCACGAATGCACACATGTGCATACATACATACACAATATCTTGCCGCATTTTGCTCAATTGATGTGTGGCCTTGGTATAGAACTAGCATATTTTGAGGAGATTGAAATCCACCAAGCCAACAGATACCTTGCTCGAAACTCCTGATTAGTTCTTAATGGCATGAGTCCCTTCATTTTTATAATTGGTACTCACTCGGATACCCTATCAATAATAGGTAGTAGGCAGTTTGATACTTTGTGAGTCGCTTTGCAGTTGGACAATTGACACCACCATGAAAGGTCACTACCTAACTATTTTGGCATTGGTTCCTACATTTTCTCATTTCAAGCCTTGTAAAGCGTCTGGCCATCACCGGCACTTTATTGCCATACACTATATAGAGGTTTTGATTTTGTGCGCATGCTTGTTCATCATGGCTAGATCTCATGATGATATTATCTTTGTGGACCATAATAGCAAGCTAAATGATAACTACAATGGAAACTAGGAAAGATGAACAATATTTTCTAGCTCAAGATGTTGTAGGATGCCATCACCAAAATAAAGAAAAGACGTGAGCCTCTGCCTACAAGTTTGACAACTCCCCTCACTAATGATTAGCTTCAAGAGCTAATGAAGAAACGATTCGGTTGGCATGTGAATGCATGGATTGCATTGAACATAATTAATCTCAATCTGAAAGGTATCATGATACCCATCCTCCAAGGAGATACATCTACTATGGTTGCATGGAAGGCCCCATTTCAATGCCAATAACATGTCCAAGGTCATCTTATTGGAAAATGGATTGAATAATGCTATGAAGCTATACATCGAGATAGGTTCAGATTACTTAGTTAGGTTGAAGGTTGGAGATCATGACCTTCAATAGGAGAGATTAAGCCAAAGTGACTAGTCCATATTGCCCTCAATGGCCTAGGAGAGGACTACAACTAGTTTGTGACTGCAAGTGGGGCACATGTCTCCTTCTCTTTCTAACTCATGTACGATATGCTCATGCAGGAGCACATGAGATGAGGTCTCAGCACTGATTCCAAGAATCATGACCATGATTTTTTAGTAAGAAGAGGAAGACGATTTCATAGCTCCAAAGAAAAAACTTTGGTTGATGCAACAATTTAGGAAGAGAAAACACCCACGATAGATAGTCTCAGTCTTCATCAAGACATTAACATCAAAACTTTGGTCCTTTAGCTAAAAGGGAACATGGAATCCTAGAGGTAGAGGAACCCTAGAAGAGAAGGATGTTGGGACAAATTGATGTAATGGGATTATACCAACGGCGGGTACAAGGCCAGTGTGTGCTTGTGTGTGACCATATGGTGGTTAGTGTGACTAGGTTAGGTGGTAGAAAGTTCTAGTAAGTGTGATTAAGAGAATCATGGACCTGGTTGAGGAATCAAGGAGAGATTAGTGGATCTCGAGATGCTCTCTCTTGGGTACATGCATTATATCAGTTGCCTTCTTAAGGCCACTTCTACTCATGAATAAACAAGCTTTTTCTTCATCTTGTGCCCACACCATTGATACTCCAACATGTGGTATCAGAGCCACCACACCCTCCTTGAGGCAGATCATCACCTTCTTCACCATTTCCTTCATCCTCCACCTTCTCTCCCATTCTCCCCTCTTTTGGCCTGACCTTGGAGCTTCAGATTCTATGAATATAGGCGACCATTCTCCAAGCCCTTTCAGCCATATAATCCTCTCATATAGGCGCACTTCCACTCCATAGGGTTTCTAGAAATTGTCCTTCCTTTGCCTTTGCCACCATGATTATCGCCCAATGAACTTCTGCTGCATATGACCTATAGGAGTAAAATTTTGACCAACACTCCTAGGTATAGTTGGGTGACCTTATAAGCTAGTTTTTGTTCAAGTTTGAGAGCATTTGGACTAGTGGTTGAGGAGAAATCAATGAAAAACTACTTGGGATTGAAGCAGCTTGTCCTAGCGACCTGGCGCAACATTTTGCCCATCCTTGGCTGAGAATACTCTCTGGTATATGTCCTTAATTTTTGCATAAAAATCCCTTTCAAATAGCTCTTCTAGCTATGCAAATTCAACCCTCCAAGTAGCTACTGTTTCGGGGTCAATTAATTTTTGGTTCTTTCATACTTGCTTAGTCACCAAAGAAATTGAGGCTTTTGACTTTGCTCAGTTCTAAGCTATTGAAGCTCGATGATTCCCATGGGTGGTAGACCCAAGAGGCTTATTGTCTAGGCATGCTGTCTGAGATGAGCTACCCAGGGATAAAAGACCCTTGAGGGCTGGTTGTGGAAATAGCTGCACTACCCCCATGAATGGGAGACCCTGAGGAACTCTATGTAGATATTGTGGAAACTGAATGGCCCTCTGGACTGGTAGACCCTAGAGGAGCCATTGTCTCAACCATTATAGAATAGTCCACTAACATGTGCTCGAAGTTGGAAGACTCTTGATTAGATCTAATGATTAAGAACTGTTTGTGGGTATTGAATAAGGATAGTCCACTATGCTATGCTTGAGGGTGGAATTCTCGTGAGCAGATGATGGACTTACACTAGTAGTTGCTACTGATGAGGAGAGGAATTGTGAGTAGGACATGAGAAACTGCTGATGTAATAAAAGCATCTTCTCTCGATCTCGCCTATGTTGGGCCTTGTATGCTGCCAAGTCAGCACAATGTCTAGGTTAATGCACAGTCACCTCAAGGCGTTCCTATTCCAATAGAAGCCAAAAATGGTCCAATGTCATTGTATCCTCGTTCTTCTTCTTTTCCTACTTGGGATGCTTATGAAAAGAGCCGATTTTAGTCAAGGAAATAATCATGATCCATGAACACTTGCTTGAGATCTGCTATACTAGATGGGTCCATGATGGAAGACTTGTAGACCCATCAACTATTACAACAATGACTACTAGAAGGGGGGGTGGGGAGGGATTCCCCCTAACCTTTCCCCGCAAGGTGTAAACGCATATGGGTGAAGATGGGAGCTGGACCAATGCGCGATGAAGGAAGGAAGGGAGACGCTAATGGAGCATGGTACTACCACTAGTCTAGGGTAGGAAAAAAGATAAAATTAAAAATGTCCTAGCCATGCTCCTTAGTAATTGAGTCCCATTACTAAGATTTTCTTCCAGGGCTCCCTCCAACCTATTTTAGAGCAAGAGTAACCATACTAATGTAACATGCAAGGATTAGCTATGCAAAATTTAGATGAACATACACGGAAGGACTCAAGCATGAGATACACTAGATATCTTCCTGACTACTACTATTGTACATGATTGACAAATCCACATACAAAACTACGCTGAGACAACTCCCCTTACTATTGTGAGATGTCGAAGATGGAGCTATGCTAAGAAAATAGGGCACCAAAACTCTCCCTGATGCTCACTCAAAAGTGCTGCTGGAGGTTGGAAGCTGAGTGCTGAAATGAGGGGCAAGCCCCCCTTTATATCTGGGCTAGAATGGCCTACTTTGGCCAGCCCAACAGCTCTAAGTGGCCAACCATCCAGTCGGCTAGTTGGTTGGACTACGATCTATTTGATTAACCCTAGGGGATGACCTAGAGGGTGTTGAGCCTGCCTATAAAAGGTGCCTAAAAAAGGTGGATAATACTATAACAAAAGCATTTCATGACATAATAAAGAAATCCAACAAGTACATATGTAGGAGGATAAGGAAGGGCTATCCCACAATCATAGTTTACATAAGGCAGTTGAAGATCAAGAAGATCTAAGGGGCTAAGAGGACATTACGCAAGGGAGAGAGGGATAAAAACAAGAGGTATTGGGTGGCACGTTGTGGGTTAATAGTATGTAGTGGCCATGCAAGTGAAGTTTAAAGCATGTGTGCTAGGGGTTAGTTAGGTAGAGGAATAGTAAAGTTAGGGAGAGCTAGGCAAAAGGTTATAAGCCATAGGGACTTTAGGGAGCTAAGTTAGGGAAGGGGTAAAGGTGGTGTGTTAGGGGCTTAGGTTAGCGTGGGCTTGGTTTTAATAAATATAAATATAAATATAACTAGACAGGAAGGGGCAAGCAAATATATTTATATATTTATATAGATATAAACAAGGTCAACAATAAAATTAATACTAGTTTATAGCGTTAAAAAAACGTGTACGAGGAGTGGGAATGATATAAACGAAAAAGAGGGGGAAATGGTTAGTTAAAAGTTAAAAGAAATTAGAAAATAAATTATAATAAAAATGAAAAAAAGGGGGTTTTAGTTATCTGATAAAAATGAGAATATTAACGAGGGTTGGGAGGCTTATTAAGTAGGTGTTAAATGGTACTTAAAATGAAAATAATCAGTGGAGGTAAACAAAACTGTAGTGATAAGTATGGCAAAGAATAACTGGGGGCGGGACAAACAAAGGGGGGTTTTAGCAAGAGAGGTAACAATGAAGGGGGAGGGAGAGGGGGGAGGGGGGAAAAGGGGCCATGTGAGAAAAAAAAATTTGTGTGTGTGTGTGTGTGTGTTGGGGGGGCCTACTAGGATAATTTGTGTAGATATCATGAGAGCATGCATGCATGTATGAGAAATGGGAAGTGTGTGTGTGTGTGTGGAAGTGAGAAACAGAGCAACTAGTAAACTATATGTGATCATATACAAATGGGTTAAGGGGCGTGTTAGTGTGTGTGTAAATGTGTAATAGTATAAGAGTGTAGAAACTGTGTGTGTGTGTGTGTAGAGTCAAAATCTGAACGTGTAATGCTCAAGAGAAATCAATAGATAGAGAAACCATGACTAGAACCAAAAGCTATTTTTTTGAAAAAATACGAGTTCTTTGAGAACACAGATACATCAAGTGTAAAGAGAGCACCTTCCTGGTACCTGCAACCATCCAGTCCCAAAAAAAAGAAATTAGTTCAGAAGTTGGGAATGCAGGTGTCAACGGGGAGTGCTGGTTGTTATCCCTTTCACAAAACACTATCGAACCTGATTCTCCATCATGGTGAGGTTACTTTGTTGCAATGCATAGGAATTATGGCTTCAATTTTCATGCCATCTCCCTCTTTTATGCCACTTTCACTTGTGCCAAAGAGGAACGATGGTCTGTTATCTTGATGCAACATGATGGAGCGTTTTCTTCCATCTAGTGGTGGTGCGTTGCCACTGCCAAATTGATTGGTATGCTAATGTCCCACCTTTTAGAGTCCTCTTTTTAGGCAAGTTGTTTGCTCCCCCTTTGTTTTAAATATAGTTTTTAAGTCAAAGGGAGCCTTCGGTGACCCATTTTTGTTTTATAAACTTTAGGGTAATCCATTCAAAGAATAGTGACAAAAGATGTATTTTTCATAAGAGAGGAAAACCATACATCTAATTGTCTTGAACAACACTTTAGACAAACCCTAGTAGGGTCCCTTGGTGTCATACATAATTGGTACACTAGGTCCTAGTGTCACCAATATTTAGGAATAGAAGGAGTTCATACATATCAAATTAACATCCAGGTGGGTTGTAATTAGTAAGGTAGGATTTTATAAGTCTCCATAGTCTGATCCTCTCAAAGCCATTACGACAAAAACATTATACAAGGTCTTTAATGGCAAGACCAACTTCAGGTGCATTTGAATGTCCATAGATGATTGGCTTAATTTGTGATATAATAACTTTGTGTGCCCAAGAACAAGGTTGATTGCTGCTGCGATGAATGAATCTACAAGTCTTTATTGGTAAGACACTTAAAGGTCACTCCCAATGGGTTTAGTGTCATTCTTGGTCCATTATTATTTGTAGTCAGGGTCACTTCTACTTCTTGGAAATTTAATGCTCTGCCTGGATTGTATCTATACGACAACACTTAAAGGGCTTCATGGTTCCAATGTTGTGTGCATAACCTTCATATATCCGTACGTGTATCAAATCTTTATCGAGACTGGATTATGGTTTTTTTTCTCACATGTTATTACGGTTGTTGTGCCCTTGTAAGCTAGACAACCCCTTATTTGGAGGACCTCGAGGTACGCACCTTCGTTGACTCAAGCAAAGAGGAAATTAGTCTTTACATACTATAGAGGTATCAACCAAACGGATGCTTTGTGCAGAGTATATAAATGGTTTTCACATAGCATGCCGGAGTTGACCTTATCCTATTTTTGTTAGGGTAAGGTCAACTCTAGCATGCTTTGTGAAAACCATGCCGCGATAGATATGCAGGTGCTAAAAGAAAGAATGGATGACCAAGCCCTACACCCCTCCACCGCACTCCAAGCCATTGATGATGGTTTTGGAAACTCCATCAAAAGGGCTAAACCTTTCATAGAGAAACGTAGGTACCGATCTACACACTCCACACTCAACGAGGCAACAACGGCCCGTCCTTCCCTGGTGCCTATTGGAAAGTCGAGGCGTAACAAGAAGACCATGCAATAATACTTGAATGAGAAGTCAATGGGTGGCAGTTGTAGCAACACCTGAATGGGACTGAGTGTACTGTATCATGTCATATGCTATTCACTTTTCTTTAAGCTAATGTTATCATTTTGAATGGTAATATATATTGATAAAAATGTCGTAGATGTCCCAATAAAATTGCCGATTGTATCCTTGTGAAACATAGTGTCTGAGAAGTCGACTATTAGATCCCTTGGGTAAATTTGAAGTGGCAAGGTTACACATTGTGTAATGAAAAAGATGAAAGCATTAGGGTAGTCAAACCATAGAATGTCATCCAAGTATCTATAGCAATGTAGAAACATAGCTAATAGAGGATGAACCTCTTTTATTTGAGTCAATTTTATAAGGAAGTCATATTCTAATGAATGCAAATATAGATTGCACCATGCGGGGGAGCAAGAGAGACCCATTGGAATGCCATTTGTTTGAGTAAAAGTGAGGTTGAACTATTGAACATGAACATTATCAATGAGCCAATCATTTATTTGAATTACTTGCTCATAGCTGAAAGATAATCCATTTTGAAAGGGGCTATTAGTCCAATTGCCCAAAATGCATTTCTTAGGGAAATTCTTAAATCCAATGTAATGAGATCCAGCTATTCGGTAAGCCTCTTTTACAATCTTGGCAATTATGGTCTTGAGGCCAAAGTCCCCATGGTGGGGAATATTCTCATAGCATTTCTTAATGTCTGCTGAGAAAAGAGAAGTAGCATTCTTAGGGAGGTTAACAGCTAGGTCAAACAAAGAATCAATACTCCAAAAACTTTGGATTTTGTATCCCGTACTTAGAAAATCCACTTGTTAAGGATGGAAGCTCTCTTTTTAAGTGGATCAATGCAACTTTTAAGGATACAAGACAATAAGAGAGAAATTGGGGAAAAAATACACTCATGGCCATTGGTTAGCCATCTGAAATCATGTTTGTGTACTTTAAATATGGCCATTAAAAAAGGAGGTGGGGCTTCATTCACAAGTAGAGGGTGAAGCATATGAAGATCTTCTCGGATCATGTTAGTACTTATATTTTTAGAAGTAAAATCTCGTCCTTTGAGTCTTTCCAAAGCAAGAGAGGTGATGAATTTCTTGCAAACAAAAGCTGGATTATTCGAGGCTTTGTCAACTTGGGTTATTAAGAAATGTTTCTTAATAAAAGCCAGCCTCTTGTTGAGAGATCCCAAGCTTGAAATCAAGTCCTTTTGTGGAGTGGGTATCTCATTTTAACAAAAAGGAATCCTCGACCTCATGAAGATTCTTGGAAGAAATAATATCATCTTGCATGAGTTGCCTAAGAAGATATAGAAGTACCGAGATAGCTTCATCTTTATCAAAAGGCATAGATGGCATATGATTCAATCCTTTATTTAGCATAGTAATGACCATTGGATCCCCAACAAAGTTTAAATCACATGTTCCATTTATCATCCAAAAAAACAGGAAATTCAAAACACATACATTCTATATTTTGATCCGATAAGAAAGTAGTTTTTGCATTACATAGAAGCTTTGACAAGGTCGGGCAAAAAGACCATCCTATTGATACCTCATTCCAATTCGCTGAAAGTTTTAGACAATGTCCAAAGCAAAAAAGGTTTAGAAAAGACTTCAAATTACCCACCTTATCGTGTGTGTGTGTGTGTGTGTTTGCGTCCTCCTGGCTGCCCTTTATCCCGCTCTACAACCTTCTTTGGTCACTGAACTCTACGCCGGTTGGAACATGCTTCTTAGTTGGCCACCCTTCTCTCACAGGTCTTTCTCCAGCCCTTCGCGGCACTGCCCGTGCTCAAGTTCCGTTGATTGTTCATGTGCTTCCCTTTGCTTTAAGTGGTACCCCTTTTTCTTGAGCCTCCAGAGCTAGCTTCCGCGTTGGCTTCGATGCCCTTGGCAACCTTTTTACTTCACTAGTGTCTAATCTGCTCTTCGGGCCGCCTTTTTTGTCTTCCGCCTCCATGCCTTCCTTCGAGCTCCGTTCTGTTCAAGCTCCACGTACTTCTTAGATGGCTTGCTCAGGCGATCGCTCAGTCGTTCACCTTCCACGGTGGGTTTCTCCTTCTTGGGGCTTTGTTACTCTGCCAGCCTACCGCCATGACTCTCTAGACCTTCACCTTTCACTTATCGTCAGGCTTTGCTTTCACCATACCGAAGCAGGTACCTTCACTTCTAGGAGACCCCGTGATTCTTCACTTCTGGCCTTTCTTCAAGCTTAGGTGACCGGACACTTCATCTGTGTTGTCGCGATGCCTGCACTCAGCTTATTGCTCTTGGCTCTTTACTACTTAGTGCTGCCAGGTGTTAGTGGCTTGGCTGCATGGCAGTCTCTTGCTTTTTGTCGAGTCAACAGTTTGGTTGACTTTGGGTTGGCTCTTTTTTTATCCTTTGTTTGGATCTTTATTTGTTTTTAGCCTTTTATTCACACACACACACACACTTACTCGGTAAACTTATTCTTACATTTTTTCTTATTAGTGCTTTTCCGTAAGTCTTTACTTTCTTAGAGTTATTGTAAGCGCTTTTCTAGCTAATATTTATTATGTATACATTTATTTTACACTTTGTTAACTATTTAATGATTTTACTAATGACTATTCCTTTTCTCTGGCTATATATATATATATATATATATATATATATATATATATATATATATATATATATATATATATATATATATATATATAAGCTTGATTACATCTTTCGTATAGAACATTTTTGTCTTGTTCTACGTTTATTATATAAGATGTGTTGAATTTATTTTTTTCTAGTTACCTAAGTTGGATTTTGTGATTACTTTAATTAATTCATTTGCCTTTTTTAAGAGTTTGGTTTTTTAATTGTCTCATAGTTAACTTTTTTCTTGACCTCACATATTTGTACACACACACACACACACACACACACACACGTGTGTACACATATACCTGTATATAAACCATTCAGATGTGTGTGTACTATTGTGTCCATGTGATATTCGTGTATGGGCGTGTGCCACTATCTGTGTGTATGTGTATTTATGTATGTACATCTGCTTGCTTGCACATATGTGCATGCATGTGCTTACATGTGTCACCTCTATGTCAAACTTATCCATTCATGACCTATGCACTACTACATGAATATAATATATTTGTGCATTACGCATTTTCTTTCCATGTTCATTTACAATGAAAATTTAAATACAACTATGAACTCTACCTCTCTTTGTCTCTCTCATTTTGTCACTCATTGTATCTCTATAAAACACAACAAAAGAACAACAAAAAATTCAATTTGTGTGATTGGATATATGCTACTCTTACAATGGTATATATGTAAATGGCAACATACTCTAGCAAAAAATCCACCGTATAAACAACTATTCGGAGACCAATTAAATCTTGACATTGCTTGAATTTTTGTTTTTGGTAGTGCATCATCTCCTTCCCTCCCTCCCTCCCTCCGTCCCTCCCCCCCCCCTCTCTCTCTCTCTCTCTCTCTCTCTCTCTCTCCCCTTGCCCTCTACTCTTGTTTCTTCTTTCCAACACTACTCTAATATTATGGACTACCCATTACATAGTTTTAATTATACTTAGATCCCAACACATGCTACTTCTTATACAACATTACATGTGAGTCTATCAACATATAATCAAGGGCTTTGTGCTATAATGTTTAGGTTGATCACCTACTAGCATGACATGATGATGGTGGGATATAGAAGCTTGATTGGATGTTTTGAGTTTGATTGGGACACATGGCATGCTTGTGCATAAAAGGATAACCAAGGTTAACTAGAGTCATAAATAGTCTCCTACCTTCCTAGATAAGTAGAAATAACTCTTGCTATTGAGCTATGCTATTGTGACCTAGCAAAACAATTATTAAGGTCTCCCTGTACTTTTTGATTTGTGCCTCTTATACAATGAAAGTAATAAAATGAAATTGAAATCGATCACACAAAAATGTAGAATTTTTCCACTTATGCATTCAAAGTTCATTTCATAACCTATTACAATATATTAAATTAGTAAACTCATGCTCATTGTAGTAATAAAGGAAGTATTTAATGATGATGCCTAGGGAGTCAATAGAGCAGCCTCACTAGATAATTGGAAAAATTGGTGTTCTCTAAAAAATTGGCATTCTTTCTAAAAGGAGTAAATAAGGCCTTTTAGAATCATTTGTGCTTTTTCCCTAGAATCCCAAAACCCAAGGTGATGGAGGGCCTACAAAATAGGGGCACAATGCATCTGTATTTATTGGGATCAAAAGGGCACTCATTGCATGTAAGACTTGATCAAAAGTTATGGTGATGTGCTTAGAAATTTTTGGTGCTTATTTAAGATTTTTTATGTGGGCATGTAGGATGAGAAATAATGGGTTGGCATTTGCATTATCCCCATTTGAAAATTTTGCATTCAATGCTAGATTGTTGTCTATTTTTCCTTGTAAGTGGGTCCATTCAAGCATGGCCAAAACATAGTAACACAAGTGCCTAGGGGGAAACCACATCTTCACATATATTTTTAGAAGAAATACTTTGCAAAACCAAGAATAATCTAGCTTATCATTGTACTTTATTTACAACATCACCTCTTAGCTATGGAATTAGACAATTCATCCATTCTTTGGTAAAAATATGAAGTATCATCACTCCTCTCTTATTCACTTCTCCTCCAATTTATCCTATTCTCCTATTCGCTTCTCCTCCAAATCCTATTAATTAATTTGTGTCACTCTCTGCCTCCCTCCGATTAAGCTAAGGTACATGGATTAATTTCCTCCTTGATTTTCTCTGTAGGCTCGCTATCTCTCTTTCGCCTCTCCTCAACCTCTCCCTCCCTCGTTCCTCTCCAGCCTCTCCCTCCCTCGCCATCTCTTAGCCTCTGTAGCCTCTCCCTCGCTGGCTTCGCTCTCCATCCCTCGATTCCCCTCCTGTTACCATCTCTCCGCTCTCCTATTTTCCTCTCTCCCCTCCCCCCTCTCTCCCCCCCACTCCCCTTGTCAGACTTCTAGAAGTGGAGGCTTCTAGAAGAAGCCTCCCCCCCTTACCTTAATCACAACTTAAATTTTGCGCCCCCCCTCATGCACGCTTAGGTTAATTGAGCAATCACTCCCCCAGCAGCGATCCACAAATTAATTAATGGCAAAAACGTTAACTCGGGGTCCCTATTTGTACTTTATTTAAGGCATCACCTCATAGCTATGGAAGCTCACATCTGGGAGAGAGTAGCTTATCATTGTTTGCAAGCTCGTAGTAGCACAGGTTCTTGATGTTATCTTGCTGAATCAAGTGTACAAAGATAACCTTTCGTTGCTTGATCACCCTTTTTGTTGCTTGATCACACGGTGAATATGAATAAATTCTTTCTCCTAATCACCCCTTTTGTTGCACACATCGTCCAAAACTATGAGATATGTCTTTCTTGTCAGCACCCTTCACAGTAGTTGGCAAGCATTTTTTATGTTGAAACCTTCCAGTTGCTCCTTGTAGCCCGGCTTGTATAGCAAGAGACATAGCTTCACGGATATCTAGAAGCTTGCGGTATTCAAGCTCCGTCATTGCTAAACTTAGAAATGGAGCATGATTCCCTGGCCCCCAGCTCAAAAGCCTCGTTGGTATACATCTCTGGTGGTTTTACAACTGCAAATCTGGCAAGACTCAGCTTGACATATTGTGTATCGAAGGTGTAGCCTTGTTCTTGCTATTGCTATCCAAGCTATCCCACGCAAAGGTATTTTCAAGCATACAAAATTGACACTCACTCTTCTCATTGCACTCACCGAGCCAAAGCAACACTCCATGGTGTAAAACGCACGAGGGGGCATGGTGACCCTCGTAGGGTGTGGGATTGTGATTGTGCGGGTGGACGAACGGTTGAGCATGCGCACGTGCGCACACACACACACATACGCTTGTATATACATAATTTGTGTTGGCGAGACCATCTTTACTAGACCATGATTATTTTTCTTCATGATGTACTTCTAATAGAGAATTGAATCATGGTAAAACACGGGTGTACATCACGAATAAGTTATATAGATTAAGGCAAGTTTTTTGGCCCATACTTGACTGGAATTTGTGAATATATCAATTAAGATAGGCTTATGATGGGACCTTATCAAGCATTTTTTACGACTATATGCCATCAGTAAAAACTCATGATGAAGGTTGAACTCATATAGCATGAAGGCTTTATCTATATTAGACATTGACAACAGATTGAGCCTCGTGATGACAATAAAAGAATACGTATACTATAACTAAAATGAATAGGAGTGCTCATGTGCTCATAGGGTTACATAAATTTCATGGATAATTGCATGAGATCTGTACGACTTCTCATGAGAGGTATAAGTGATTTTACATTAAAATGGTCACATGAATTTGGATCGACGCTAGAAGGTATACCGACTGGGTTGGTTCAGCCATGTGCTATCTATGTAATGTCCCCATGCATAGCTGCTATCTCATACACAACTATTGGCTTCCTGAGCTAACGCAATACTCGAGTCGTCTAGCTCCTATTGCCCTTCGGTTAGCCTCCTTGGCCATAGCTGCCCTGGCCATAGCTGTTTTGGTAGTATAGTTAAAAAAACATTGAGAAACTCATTGGTAGGTGACGTTGAGATAGCAAAGGGTGTTCTTGCAAAATCTTCTTGGTACATTTATTTAATTAATCTAACACATTCCTTTGTGTGGCTTCATTTTTTGTTGGAGGACTTATGTATCACATTTTTTTTATTTGTTTGAAATTTTTGTTGCCTTCAATGACCTTATTTTTGCTTCCGTGTTAAAATTTGCCCATTGATGTCCACGTGTTTTGTTTATCCACTTGGCTTGCATTCCATGGCGATCGTCTGCCACATGTCATCCATCTACTATCGTGCTATTCACGCCATGTGGTGTCGTGTCAATTCGCCATGTGTCCAGTTGCTGCACCACTAGTCAGTCAGTCTCACAGTGCAACACGTTGAGAAAGATGTCCAGTGCAACACCTTATTTTTGCTTCCGTGTTAAAATTTGCCCATTGATGTCCACGTGTTTTGTTTATCCACTTGGCTTGCATTCCATGGCGATCGTCTGCCACAGATGTCGTGTCAATTCGCCATGTGTCAAGTTGCTGCACCACTGGTCAGTCAGTCTCACAGTGCAACACGTTGAGAAAGATGTCCAGACTGATGGGACTCAGAGCTCAGCTGTAGGCCTGCACATCCTCGCATTCATTCTGGTCACTTTCCTTCCTTCGTTCTGGTCTACGCAGTCACAAATGGCCCGTTTGCTGTAGCTGGACCGTCTGCAAACCGCCATGATAGTCTGGACTCTGCAGACCGCCCCTATGGCTCTAAAGTCTGAACAGTAAACAGTGTCTGTCGTCGCAGTCTCTGATCAGCCGCCCTTTGCCCTTGAGTAGTTCAGCTGCTGCTACGCGATGCCCTTCTCTGTTTTGCCCCTCAGCTCCTATGCAATGCTCCTCTGTTACCATGCAGCAAGGTGGGAAATGCTCCCAGCTCTCCCTTCAGCCCACTTATTATGGCCACTTGGAGCCCTCCATTGCTGAGGAAAGGATAACCTTTCCTTAAAGAAGTAGAAAGAAGAAAGATGTGTGGTTGGAACTGCCTTCGCTCCAACAAAGAATGCAAAGCTCTCAAAATGAACCCCAATTGCAAAACATGCTTTTCTTTATGTGCTTGATAAGGCACATACTTATCAAGCCCGGCACATCGAATGCCACCACAACACAAGAATTTTCTTCTTTCTATCGACATCATGTATCCACTTCATCCATGCAAAAGTATCGTTATTTGAGGTCTCAATTGCATGCATGTGACCTCAATTGCATACATGTCGGGTTCTCTATTCATGTCCTTTCTTAAGAAGACAAGTAATTTATCTGCGTTTTATTAGGCCCCAAGGTCAAGCAACAAAATCCCAAAATTTATATTTGCACGTTGAATTCTTTATCTATGCCATTTCCTAGTGCCATAAATAACCCATCATAGCTTTTAGGGGTGGAATTGGTCGAAATATGAATTCTCAAAACTCACAAAAACACATAAATCACTTTGATAGAATTTTGTGGGAGTGCTATACTAAGATTTCATGCCTTTGGAAAGGAAATGTACTAGTTCTAAGTTATCATTTGAAAAGCAAGGACCAATGGTTATTTGAAATATCCATGACATAGCAAGCATTTTCCTTTAGTTATTTCATGAAGAAGATGATTTGCATGTATATGACTTGAATTACTTAAAGGCCCTCTTAATTTTGCAAAGCTAATCTATTTCAAATTAAATAAACACCATGTTATTCCTTAAGAATCCCAAGCAAACATCCCTTTCAAGTGCCTACTCAGCAGTCACATTCGAAGATAGGAAAAAAATGACCTTTTGTCTCTCGTCAGCTCCCACATCGACACACCAAATCTCAAACATGATAGAATTGCCAACTCATGGTCATTTTTCATGCATTATTGGGAGGGGAAGATAAAATTACCCATATTAAAATTGTACCTAATTCATTTACCCTACCTCCCCCTTATAGAGCATAAGATATATTAGGGCATGTCACATTTCCCACACTAACTTGAATGCCTTCTTATTCCATGCATACTTCAAAATCACCCAGCTACATCTCATAATTCATAGGCTATATTATTATAGTGCTAATTTCACTTTTTGAGAATCTCATCTTTTATAGTCATTTCCCTTCTTATGCATATCATTAAATACTAGCACCAAATAATTATTCGCAAAACAAAAGGCGAGTTCCTATGAGAGCCCATCCACTTTGCTTACACACACACACACACACACACATTTTTCTCAAAAAAAATTCGCATGCACACAAACACATCTCCTTGACTCTAACCACCACATTATCCCTTTTACTTGCTTCCCCAATTGTTCCCCCTCCCCCCCACACACACACACTTCCCATGAATGCACACTCTTAATCCCACACAAATTGCCCTAGGATTTTTTCCCCCCACACAAACACACTCATACACTTCCATACTTCCCCCTTCTCCAGCACAATTTTCTCTTGGTTTTAGTCAGAGATTATTTCCCCCACACTTACACATTATTAAACTTTTTCAATTCCTTTATTTTTTATTTTTTATTTTTTTTGGGTTTTTAAAACTCACACACACATTTTTACTTTCTCCATTTACCTGCTTTTAACCTTCTCCCCCCTTAAACCTATTATCCCCCTTTTTTGTTGACCCTATACATGTAATATGGCTAACCATGATTGTCCCCTCCCCCAACACTCAACATTGACACCCTTTTCTAGTGTCGCCTTTTCTTTATTGTCTCATTACCTGGCACTTATTAGCTTTTTTTTAAAAAACTCTGCTAGCTTTATTTATCAATTGCCCCTAATTATCCCTTAATTATCTTTTTCTCACTAATCTAAACACACACATAAATTAACCCTGTTTTTCTTACAACACATACTTATGTACACACACACACTTCTATGCTTTTAACCATCACTGGTAGTCATTTTTTTACCCATACTTGACTTTGTTATAATTGCTTTGCTTATATGATACATGATCTTGTGGCTTTAACTCACAAGATTCCCTTTTGTTTATATAAGTTTGGTTTGTTAATTAATCCTTTAAGTGTTTTATTTGATGGATTTTTTATACATTAGCTTTATTTTACTGATTTATACAAACCAAACTACATGCATGCAAACCCAAACCTACCCTTCCCTCCACCACGAATGCCGTTTTCCACCGCCCTTGCGGGCATCTAGTATATGTAGGTAGCTTGTGCATGATGGATAGTATTTTCTAACGTTCATTTCGGCTACACTCTTATTAACTGGAAGACACTAAGGGTGCATGGCTCCTTGCATGTGCTCTGCAGCTCTCCTTTCCATGCACTTTGCTTGATGGCTTCTCCTTCTTCAAAGTGTGCTTTCCCTACCATTTTGTGAATTCTTGAAGCTAGCTGAGGTATGGAGCGTATTGAGAGCAAAGTCGGAGGCATGGGGTGGAATCAGCAAATAAGGCTAGCATGACGAGGGTGAGGTGAGAGGTGTTAGCAGGATGAGGGCGAGCCAAGGTGGCTAGCAAGGTAAGCTCCTTGTTTGGTTTCTGAGGGGAGGGAGGAGCTCGCCGAGGCCACAGGGCCAGCTAGGAAGGTCATTTAGGCAATTCCTATGCCAGGGGTGTGGTCATCCCTTCCCTGAACGTCATCATCACCAACAAGGAGCCGTGGTTGTGGCTTGAAGCTCCAACAAAGTCCTAAAAGTTAGCATGATTAATATGGCCCAAATTTTACTGCTTGTAGGTACCTCTTTAAATTGAGAATTGCAAATTTCAAAAAAGCTTGGAAACTTAATCATGCAAGAGTATCAATGGTAGAATCTCTAGAATATAGGGTAGTAAGATTGGATCTAGCAAAATAAATTAAAAACAATTCCAATAAATTCAATAACGTCAAAGATCGTTGGTGTGCAAACAACTAGCTCGATCATAGTGGCTTTTCAATGGATGTGGTCGATTGCAATAAATGAACAACCTACTTCCATTTATAAAATGGTTAAAGTGGATAAAAGTAACTAGTACTCACCTACATCAAAATTGGGATAGAAGAGGCCCTATCATCTATTTTGAGAAAAAATTCATTAATTACAAGTCATTTTTAGCCTGTTTGACAATAAAAATAAGGGAATAGCAATCAAATCCTAGATACATCCCTAAATTTTGAACTTTTTAATTCAAATAAGATGCTTTTGACTATATAGCAATGATTATAACTTTATAGATTCCAAAAAATTATCCATTATGACCTTGTAAGACCCACTTTTCACAAAAATAAGGGAATAGCAATCAAATCCTAGATACATCCCTAAATTTTGAACTTTTTAATTCAAATAAGATGCTTTCGACTATATAGCAATGATTATAATTTTATAGATTCCAAAAAATTATCCATTATGACCTTGTAAGACCCACTTTTCACAAAACCAAAAGCTGCTGTTTCTACCATCAAGATTTTAAGGTGGAGAAATGTTTATGAAATTTAATCCTAGGACACATAATTATACCCTAAAATGTTTTTAAATAAAATTTGGATTATAAGAGAGGAAGCGATGAAGATCGGATATGAAAATTCATTGCATTTAGCTCATGAAAAGTCCTCAAACATGGCCACTTAGCATGACATTTTTAAGTCATGTTACCAAACTAGTGTTAAAGGGGGAATGTTATGTGCATAGGACAATTACAAGGCAATGACATACGTATGTATATGTGTATGATAAGCACATTGTTGTCATGTGTATTGTCATCATTAATACTTGGAATACTAATAAGATCTTTGTAGTAGAAAGCTTGCATACTAAATATATGTCACAATTCATGGCTTGACTAAATTCTGTTGGCCAACTTATTTGAGTTCGCTCAATCCTTTATTGAACTCCTTGTATTTTGTCATGTGTGCCACTAGATCAGCTTCCTATATAGAGTTAACAAACATGCCATTATTCAAACAAATATGAAAGATTACATTTGTGGGTGAGGAAGGCTTCACTTCTTTAATTACATTTACTTCTTTAAATACACTAGATGATGTAAGAAGATAGACCTATATAGATCAAGATAAGTTTGTAGTTAGGCTCCTTGAGAAATACTAATGTACTTATTAAAATAAGAGAATATTAGTAGGAGTATAGCTTCGTAAAAACTCTACCACACTATGTCATGTAGATAGTGAAGGCTCACAATATCACACTTTGATCGTCTCAAATTAACTATAGGTGTACTCATAAGTCCATCTCAACATGTTAGGTTGCACAAGGATCCCCACGTTTATTCTCACCTTCTAACTAGTATTGGACTGTCCAAGCCATATGCAAATAAGATTCATTAATTGTTGATATGTATAACTCCCTCAAGATTCATAGATTGTGCTTCAAGTATCCTCACTCTTGATATGAATCGTCCTAATGAATGCAAACTTATAGTAAAGAGATGTGGTGTGCCTCTTCTAATAGAGAAAAAACAATAGGCTAGCAAGCACATTAGGTAGTCTTTAAAGTCTCGTCATCTTCGGATGCCTTCTTAGATTCGAAAGGCGCCATCCTCAATGAAGAACAATATCCCTTACTTTTGTTAAACGTGATATGCATTTGTTGTCTTGCCTTCATTTAACCAATGAAATATAATCCACAATGGGACCTAAATTCTTTGCACAAGATTTATTGAAGAAATTAGCAAGTTGTCACACAAAAACTAAAACTTCCTGGCATGACTGTTGCTCAGTCCCAAATTTTCAAGAATCAGCGATTTCTTGTTCAAAATTAGATCTACGAGATCTACATGCTTATATGGCATTAACACGTACCAGAATATGTATTGCACAACAGTTTACTAAAAAGAAAAACACACGGGTCAGAACAATAATCAAAGCAACTCACTTTATGGTCGGTCAAGTATGCACTCATGTCTGCAGTAAATCTGTAAGAATCTCGACGGAGCTAGTTGAATTACAAGATTTGACCCATGAAGCAATTATTATTTCTCATCTAGTTCCCATGTAAAACTGATTATAATGATCAAGGTGAGTTGCACAACTTGCATCCTCACAGGGAAAATGCTGACATGGGACACGTTCCCATATGCCTTCAGTATCTGTTCCTCTCATCCCAATCCTTGATAAAACTTAAAAATGCAAGTCAAGTCCAATCCATGGCTGTCCACATAATGCATGACACCCATGTGGAAGAGGGAAATATGTCATCGTATGTGAAGGCTGTGTGGGATGTACCACATCGCGTGTGATTTTGAGTTTTATTTGCTCCTATTCCGACCTTCTGAATGCCCTTCTCACTGCCATTCCTTTTCTGCTCTCGTGTGCTTTGAAAGGGACTGCATTCTTTTTTTAGAGATCTGAAGATCGCACGGACTAAATGACTTCTGCACATAGGACGTTCAATTTATTATTGCCGCCTCCTATACAAACCATCCCTTATCTCTAACTTTTCTTCTGCAACAAGGCCAGCCAAGAAGCCTTGCAGTTGTTGAAGCGATTTGTCATATGGAGGATCTGAAACAAACATCTGCCAAAAAGAAAGGAATTAACTTTCAAGCTAATCTCTCTCTCTCTCTCTCTCTCTCTCAGATTTGACATTATGTACTTTCACTTGCATTATATTGCGTAGCACTTAGATGATATTCGACGATGCCTCTTCTTTGGGGCACGTTGATTTTGTGCTATCTTGTATGCAGAGTTCTTGATGTCCCATGGGCCCATTTTGGCCTCTAGTGGACAATAATACACTTTCTTTCTTTCTTTCTTTCTCTCTCTCTCTCTCTCTCTCTCAGCACTCCCACCCCACCAACTTATACCCGCCTCCCACAGCTGCCCCCCTTCCCCAACACCCACTTAATACACAACACGCGTGCACACACATACACACGCTTGCCCTCTCACTCCAAACTGGGTCAAGGACCCTGAGGCCCTGAATTCTGACCAGACCAATTGCTCTGTTCCTATAATTTCACCTGCACGTACTTATACATATCCACTTAGTCTGAATATAACATTTGTTGCCAGGACCTACGGTTTGGCCAAGCCCAAACCACGCCAAACCAAGCCCAAACCACGTTCGACCTTCATGTCCATCCCCAGTTGAAAACTGCAGACCCTCGCCTCTTTCGATGATGGACCCTACCCTACACTTGCAGAGCCAGAATTTTGTTTGTTAGGGTTTTTTAAAGTTTCAGTGGCGGAACCCCTTAGACCCGCTGACAGGTAAAACAACAGAAGACAGACTTGGCTTCATCATTCGTGCAATCTGCATATATCATGGTTTGTTGAAAATCTTCCTCATCCTGGCATTTCAAATCTGTTTTAGGCCCATCATTTCCCACTAAAACAGTCTCTCCCTTTCCTAGTCACCCTTAAACAATCATACTTGACACTAGTATCTGAATTGCTAGCAGACTTACTTCTGGCTTTACAATTGAACAGGGCCCCCTGCTTGAACTTCTTTGAAGATGCTTCCCTAGAAGCCAAAGGTCATGTTTCTTAACTGGTTATTGTGCCTTTGTTGAATGATAATTGCAATCTCCATACGTCAGATAATTGGGTACCCCCTTGGACGGTTCTGAGTTACAGACTCAAACAAGTTTATTGAATTACATCCTCCTAGGAGGTCTGCATCCATGAATCACCTGCAATCTCCCAGCAGTGTATTGACGGGCATTGGATAGTATGCTCATTGGCTCTTTTCCCTTAAAGGAAAATTGGCCAGGCAGTGGCCAATAAGACCTGGTTTACAACCACAACCCTGGATGCAAGATCAAGTCTGGCTGAACTCCAAAAGATGAGTTTCCTCCTGATACTCTCCAATACAGGAGCGAACTGCTGTGCCGGAGAGATGCCCACCCCAACTTGGCATCCCAGATACCTGACGGAGACTCCCCTCTGAATCCAAGTGAACCCTATGTCAATCCCTCAGACTGGAGTGTCCTCATCACTGATCCAAAAACCATTGGATTTGTTTCAATTTATGTGTGCACCTGCCGTAATGCAAAACAAATCCAATGCCGTCCTGAATGAATTCAGTGTCTGTGGAGTGGCATCCAAAAAAACAGTCGTATCATCTGCCAACTCACTGTCTAAGAGCTCATCCTCTTGCCTCAGAGGAAGCCTGAGCCCTACAATCCCAGCTTGAGCTTTAATGTAATAGCTCATAGCCTCAGCCACAAAAAGGAATATAAAGGGGGCTAAGGGGCATCCCTGACAGACTGATCTGGTAATCTGAAATTTGTCCCCCCTGACTCCACCAATAAGAACCTGGCTGTGGGCTGATCTGTAGAGGGATGACACCCCTCTGATCCATGTATCTAAGAAGCCAAAACGAGTAAGTGTGCCCTCCACAAAGCCCCAATCTACCCTGTCATAAGCTTTCTCAAAGTCCAAGAGTAGAATAGCCAGCATGTGGCCATTATGCATGGCCCAATCCAAGGCCTCCCAAAATGAGAAGTTGTTATAAAAAATGTTCCTGCCATGCACAAAACTTGTCTGCGTATCATGAATAAGATCTAGTAGAAAGGGCTAGAGACGAAGGCTAATAGATTTAGCTAAGATTTTATACAAGAAACCCAGCAAGGTAATCGATCTCCACTAAGACTCTAAATTCTTGCAACCCCCTTTCGGAATCAAGTGAATGAGGCCCTTCGTAAGTGAGTCTGGCATCTCACCCGAGTCCCATACACCCTGTAGGGCTAAGGTAATGTGATCCCCAATCTGATCCCAAAAAGTAATAAAAAATAAGGGGGTAAGTCCATCTGAACCAGGACACTTGTCCTTGTGAAGGACAGAGAGAGCAGTCGTGAACTCTACGTTGGTGAAGGGTGCATCAAGTGAAACAATCATATCCCCTATCACCAACCCCAGTAAGTGCCGCCAAATAACCACTCTAGCATCATATGTGGCTTGAGTGTTAGGATCTGCTGTAAGAAGGGAGGTATAGAAATCGGTGGCAACCTGCAAGACGGCATCTAAACGTGTCTGAAGAACTCCGTCTGAGTCAACAAGCTATGAGACGCTCTCCCTACTATATCTGGGGCCAAGAGTAGAGAAGAACTGCTTATTGATCCTACCTCCCGTCTGAGTCCAAAATGACTCTCTGGCATGAAAGGCATACTCTGCTCTTTGATCTAAGAGTGACTGCTGTTGAGCCCTTGCTGCAGCAAGGCGCTCCTGAATCCAAGCATCTATAGGCCTCTTCTGCTCCTTCCTCTCGAGGGCAGCCAACTGCTGGTGAATACCTATCTCACGTCTGAAGATCTTACCCCTCCTGATACAAGCAACTGAAAGATAAAAATCACTAATATCACAGAGGGCTGCAGCTAAGTCTGAAGAAGAAAGCTGCCCATCTTGCAAATGAGATACCCAGGTCCTCAACACTGTCTCTGTAAGGCCCTCCTCTGTATAAAAAGAATATGGAATCCTAACACGGGTAAAGCGGCGCCTCACATGGGGATCTGAGACCATCAAAACCATTGGAAAATTATCCGAAGTGGACACCCCAGCTACAATGTGAACAATACCACCTCTGTCAAGAGCCCGATCATCCACATAAAATTTGTCAATCCGTGCATATATAGGCATCTGCGACCTCCTGTTCGACCAAGAAAATAGGAGAGAACGTGGCTGAGTGTGAAAAGCATCATCGTGCCAAGCATCTCTACCATTGTACTGAAAAAGGAAGGCATCCCACGCTGCTCTCTCTAGGGAGTGAATTCCACCTTCTCTACCATCCCTTTTGTCTGAGGGCAGTTCAACCATGTTGAAATCGCCCCCTATAATCCAAGCATCTACAATATGTGACCAAGAGAGCAATTCCTTCCAAAAAAGGACACGATCCCCTCTAGAATTGGGTGCATACAGGTTTAAAAGACCAACCTTGTGCCCACCAATCAAAAGTAAAATCCATTGAGCTCTGGAAGGGACTATAATCCCGTGTCCAATCACTAAGGGGAGTATAGAAGACGAAACAGAAATGCAAGTACCTCCCCTGGTGCCCAAGGCGGGTGACAAAAAATTATGGCCTGAAAGAAGCTTACCCGACTTGGCACAATCCCTGACATCCGATTTGTGTTCCTGAATCATCAAAATATCCATGGGACCCCCAGTAACACCTGGATGAAGTTGGTTATGAATCAGGCAGGTGCTTGCGGCAGCGATGAGGTACACCCCCAAGGCCCTGAATGTTTCAATTGACAATCCTCATCTGTGAGAGGTGGAGGCCCGATGGAATATCCTACTCGACTTGGTTGTGCAAAAAGCCCTCTCCTACAAAAAGTTTCTCCTAGGGACAGGAGCAATCTCATCTGCACATGGAACCATGTCAGGAATGTCTCCTACTTGAAGAAAGGGGTCTGGGGCCCCATCAATGGTAGCCTGAGGTACTGGCTCCTCAACTCTAACAGGCACCCAATGGTGGACGACCGAAGCAGGACGTACTGGCTATCCTGTCCGCGTTGTAGAAGTACCAGGACGAGAGGCTGATGGTCTTGGCTATGGAGCCGAAGGTCTAGCAACGCGTCAGGCGGTAGGAACTGGTCGTGATGAAGGTCCCAATCGGGTGAAACTATGAGACGCACCCATGGATCTTTTTTGTCTTTTCTTTTTCCTTGGGCAATCTTTGGCAAAGTGCCCAAGGGCCCTGCAAATCCTACACTGATCCTGTCTCCCTGCAATCTCAACTCTGTCTGAAGAAGGAGCCATCTGGACGCTAAAGCATAATGTGATCATCCGAGATGTTAGATCAGAGACGATGACCCTAACACGCGGTACCCCATCGGACCTGACTGTCTCTGCTGCAACTCAACTAACTAAGGTGGCATACTAACTGAGCCACGAACTAGAGTAGATAAGGATAGCTGTCATCCAGCTATTATTCGTGGGCGGTGTACCAACCGCATCTGCAGCTAACAAGTCGGTGACATAAATGCACAACGGTCACCCTGGCATATCGCGAGTGGAGCTCGATATCTCAACATTCCCCCGCGAGCTCAATCCCAATTCCTGCACACCAAGCAGGTCTCTGAACTTGTGCAGCTTCTCTGCGCCCAATGCCTTCGTGAATATGTCAACTACCTGATCCTCTGTGCTGACATAAACTAGATCAATAAGACCTAGTAAAATCTTCTCCCGCACATAGTGATAATGCACCTCAATGTCCTTTGTTCTAGCATGATAGACTGGGTTTTACTAGATCAATAAGACCTAGTAAAACCTTCTCCCGCACATAGTGATAATGCACCTCAATGTGCTTTGTTCTAGCATGATAGACTGATGCATATCATAAAGTAGCTTATGCAACCAAGCTACCTCACATGCAACCATTGCTGCACCCCTGTACTCAGCCTCTGTGCTCGACAAGGCAACTGTAGGCTATTTCTTGCTGCTTCAGGTGACTGCAGCACTCCCAAAAGAGAACACATATCCACTGATAGATCGTCTATCAGAAATACTACCAGCCCAATCAGCATCAGTGTATCCATGCAACTATATCTGAACCCCAACCTCATAAAATAGTCCATACTGCAATGTAGACTTCACATACCTGAGTATGCGTCTATCCGCATCCAAATGCAGTTTCCTTGGAGCCTGCATAAACTGACTTATCAATCTAACAGCATAGCTTAAATCTGGCCTGGTAATAGTCATATAAATCAAACTTCCTACTATGCGTCTGTACATAGTAGGGTCTTCCAGAAGCTCACTTGCATCTGTGCTCAGCTTCACATTCTGCTCCAAAGGAATTGAAATAGGCTTACAGCCTGTCATCCCATATTTGGACAGCATGTCCAATCCATACTGCCTCTGCAAGAGCTGTATCCCACTTGGTGATTTAATCACCTCAATACCCAAGAAATAACGCAGCTCTCCCAAATCCTTCATCTCAAACTTCTGCTTCAATAGCATTTTCACATGAAGGATATCTTCATCACTATCACATGTGATGATCAAATCATCAATATAAATGACAAGCAGCATAATACCTTTCTCTGTTTTTCTCACATAGAGTGAGAAATTTGCCTTGAAAATCTGAAAGCCAATAGTGACAAGATACTGTCCTATCTTGTCAGACCATGCTCTAGGTGCTTGCTTCAAGCCATACAAGGCTTTCTTCAACCTGCAAACAAACTCAGGATGAATAGCATGAACATAACCTGGTGGCTGCTCCATAAAGACCTCTTCTTGCAAATCACCAAGCAAGAAGGCATTCTTTACATCCATCTGATGTAAAGACCATCCCTTTGATGCAGCCATAGCAATGACTGCTCTTACAGTTGCCATCCTTGCAACTAGACTGAATGTTTCTTTATAATCAATGCCATATGTCTGTGCATACCCCTTGACAACTAATCTTGCCTTGTATCTGTTCACATAACCATCTGCATTGTGCTTGATCTTATAAATCCACTTACAGCCAATTGCATTCTTGTCTTTAGGCAAAGGTACTAATTTCCATGTAGCATTTGCTTCCAAGGCATCCATTTCTTCATCCATGGCTTTCTCCCATTTTTCATTTCCCATGGCTTGCTCAAAAGAAGTGGATTCTGGTTCCTGTATCACTTTGACCATATAGGCATAGTGAATGGCTGTAAATCCATCATATTTCAGCCTATCCACAGGATACCTAGCTCTGGTAGACCTGCGCAAAATAGGCTCACTTCCAGGTGCTCTCAAAACATCCTTGGTCTTCCTTACTCCAGGTGTAACAACAGAAAGGAATACCCAACTCATCATCAATGCTCTGTTCTGAGCCACTGGATTCACCATCCACGTAAGAGTGACCTGCATTTACATCAAACATGGGCTGATCTACCTTCTCTTTTCCTTTTCGTGATACCTGCGTACCACTATCTGCATTGCTTTGAGGAGATTCTCCTGATCTCAATCTGTCTGTCCATGGCGAAGTATGTGAACCACTGCTAGAGGACACTGCAGGTCCACTGATATTTTGTGATTGCTGCTGTGAATTCTGTGCAGCATTACCATTTTATGCATCTACATCAATCATCACATTTACTGGTTTATACTAGCTGCTCATCTCATCAAAAACAATATCTCTGCTCACTGTAAACTTACGAGTAGAAGGGTTATAGCATCTATACCCTTTCTGCTGCAGAGAATAACTAATAAAGATGCACTTCTCAGCTTTTGAATCCAACTTGGACCTCAACTCATCTGGCACATGAACATAGGCAATGCAACCAAAAATTTTCAAATGAGAAATATTTGATTTCCTACCAGTATACATCTCCTCTGGCGTCATGCCATGTATTGTTGCAGTGGGAGTCCTGTTCATTATGTAAACTGCTGTAGCAACTGCTTCCACCCAATAATAATCTAGTAGATCTTTTTCATTTAGCATGGCTCGAGATACCTCTCCAATATGCCTGTTTTTCCTTTCTACAAGTCCATTTTGCTGTGGGGTATGACTGCATGAATATTGTTGCTTTATGCCATGCTCCTGCAGGAACCTTGCAAACTCATTTGAGAGGTACTCTCCCTCTCCATCTGACCTTAGGCATTTTATTTGCAAGCCTGTTTCTTTTTCAACCATAGCTTTAAAAGCTTTGAAGTGCCCAAACACTTCACTTTTCTTTTTCATAAAATACACCCAAACTTTTCTACTGTAGTCATCAATAAAAGTGACAAAATAGTGACAGCCTCCAATAGATGCAGCTTTAGTAGTCCACACATCAGAGTGGATTAATTCCAATGGCTTTTTACTCTCTTGAACATGCCTAGGAAATGATTTCCTTGCCTGTTTTCCAAATTGACAGGCTTCACAAACCTTATGCATTTCTGCAACCTTGAAATTAGGCAATCCTGCAATAATATTTTGGGCTTGCATTGATTTAAGTCGCTGTATATTAACATGACCAATGCATTTATGCCAGATATCAATATCTGCAACTACACCGGTCCCATGTGCAAACATTGCTGCACTCAATTCAGGCATGTCCGCATCCAACGTAAACATCATGTCCTTCTTCTTTCTTTTGCTATCAAGCGACCGTTATTTTTCATATCCTCAACAAAGCATCCATGAGGATTAAATCTGACCTGCAAGCCCTGCTCAACCATTTGAGCAACAGAAACCAGGTTCTTGGTGATGTTCGGGACATGAAATACATCAGACAAGTATTTCTTTTTCCCATCCTGCATAGACAAAGAAATTCTACCAATCTGCACAATAGGATGTACAGTATCATCACCAGTCTCCACAAATCCTGGTTTTTCCATTTTCCTTGCATCCTGCATCCATTCTGCATGACCTGTCATGTGGTTTGACGCACCTGAGTCAACATACCACACATCATTTCGTTTCTGCACTTGTCACAGAATTGGTCATGTGCTGTACCATAAATAGATGCTCATTTTTGTCATCACCCTGTGTACTAGAAGATGCATAATTGCCTTGCTGCAATTTTCCATTCATAATGTCATTCTGCTTTTTGTAGAAGTCCTTAGCCATATGACCCATTTTACCACAGTAGTAGCATTCAACATTGCTGTTTGCATTTTGGCCTCTCTGCCATCTACCATGGCCTCTTTGGCTCCCCCTGCCTCTAGAGTTACCACGTCCTCCTCCATAGGACTGGTTTTCTTGAGTTTGCTGCATATTCTGATTTCTATCACGGCCTCCAGATCGGCCTCCTCTGCCTCTGCCTCTGCCTCTGTCTCTGCCTCTACCTCTTCCAGCATTTGAGTAGAAGACAGTTTCTTTTGAAGTTCCTCCTGAAGAAGATACACCCCCATTTCTCTGCTCTTCAGAAATTAGAAGAGCAAACAACTCTTCAAAATCAGAAAATTTTTCACGGACGGCAATGGATGTCCGGAATTGTGCATAATTCTTTCCTAGACCATTCAAGGTCACAGAAACTAGATCATCATCTTCCACTGGCGACCCAATGGAAGCAAATGCATCTGTAATTTTCTTCACCTTCATGTGGTAGTCATTGATGCTCATATTTTCTCTCTGCACATTGTGCAACTCCTGCTTGAGCTGCATTTTCCTGGCTTGCGTATTTGTGCTGTACATTTTTGCCAAAGTATCCCATGCCTGCTTTGGCGTACTTGCATCCTGAATATGCACAATCATAGAATCCGAAATACTGATAGACAGCCAGTACATAACTTTTCTGGCTCTCTCATGCCATCCTTTAAATGCCTGCATTTCCTGTTGATTGGGAACATTAGGAAGAACTAGTTCTTCTTCATTTCCTGTAATGAACTCCCAATAGCCTTTTCCCATAAGGAAATTCGTCATTCTAAACTTCCATTCCTGGAAGTTATTCTTGTCAAGCTTTTCAGTGACAATCTGTGAAAGAGAATCAGACGCCATTACAAAACATTGCAAAATATTCTGTCACTGCAAAAAACACAGCTTTTGCCTCACACGGGCAGATCTGCAAAACGGACGAAAGTGGTATTTGACCACACAGTCACTTCCTAGTGACGATTTTGCATCAACAGGCAACAAGCATGATTCTGCAACTCTCAATATCTCTACACATAGGCATACGATGCAATTTCTGCGGCAACTTTTCACCGACCAGCAGAGCAATGGTCGCACAGCAAAAAAGGGCCTTTTTCTGAGTGCCTGCGAAGAACTTCCGCCTTCAAAACGGGCCTCGAAATGGCCTCGAATCAGAAAATACTGCCCTCTCGCCACACCGCGAAGGGCGTCTCAATCTGAGACAGTGCACTCTTGCACTTCCGGCTATGTTACCTGCAGAGATTTGCTTCCAAACTCGAAAAAGGAAAGCAACACTGGTCCTTTTACCAGGACACCACGAACTTGGTTTGCTTTCTTGAGCTCCTTACCACGAACCAGGCTCTGATACCATGTGAAGATAGTGGGAGAGAGGGAAGGAGTCTCACTTGCGGCTTTCTCACATACACAATGGGGGAATACACACAAAGGTGGAGGCTGAAAGTTGTGAAAGCCAAAAGAACTCTAGTACAAAGAAATAGAAGAACCCTATATGTGGGTCTCAAACCAAACTCAACTAACTAAGGTGGCATACTAACTGAGCCACGAACTAGAGTAGATAAGGATAGCTGTCATCCAGCTATTATTCGTGGGCGGTGTACCAACCGCATCTGCAGCTAACAAGTCGGTGACATAAATGCACAACGGTCACCCTGGCATATCGCGAGTGGAGCTCGATATCTCAACATGATCCACATGGTTCATATGTTAGAAAACTTGTCACGGGGGCGTGAAATTCTAAGTACTTTAATGTACTACAAGACCGTGATAACTTTGGTTTTAAAAGTCCAAGCGTGGGCTTAATAATGTGTAATTAAACGCGGCATGGTGCCTAGCACATAAGCGTAATTAATCCCTAGGCCCAAAGGCATTCCAAGGAATTAAAAGAGTGGTTGTTGGGAAATGATGACGTGGCATTTTTAATGGGCCCCCTAGAGGGCCATGTACCTTCAGTGGCCCCCCTAGAGTTCCAGGTGGCTCTAGTGCCTTCTACATGCTCCTTTGCCATTCCTGGACCTTCCTGGGCCTTCTAAACTTCACATGTGTGGTTTTCTCTCTCATCTTCTCCCTTTGTTGAGATTTTGGACTGGTTTTTCAGCCTCCTTCAGCTGAATTCCGTTTTTCTTCATAACTCCTCACCCGTTTAGATTCCTCGACTTCCGTTTGGCCCGATGGCTTCCCCTCTGCCTCCCCTTCGTAGTGATATGCTTTTCCCTCCGTGCGTTTGGTAGAACGGGCAGAGCTGAGCACTTCTTTTGCTGGTCGAATTTGCAAAAGTGGCTTTTTCTGGACCTTTTTTCTTCTACCGCCTCCTGGGCCTCTCCTCTTGCAAAGCTACAGCTTTCTGTTGAATTTCGAGTGGTCCGACGCGCTGGTTGAGTGGTTTTTCTCAGTTTTGGAGGACTTTCCGGCGATGAAACTTCTCCAAAACCTTCTCAATGCATTCCTCTCTGAAGCACGCTTCTTTTGAGCCCAAGAACTCCCACTTCTTCGCGACAGAAGTGCTTCTTTTCGCATTTTCCAGTGGAATTCTTGCTGGTCGGCTCTTGTAAATGCTCTTTCTTCATGCCTTTGCACTCCTCTTTGGCTGAGAATGCATTTGGGCATTGGCTACTATGTCCTCTTGGCGATTGAGGACTTGGTTCGAGTTTTCAGGGCTTGGGAGTTGTGAATTTGCTACTGCAATTTCTTTTTGCCATAAGCTATTGGTTGGCCTCGTGTGCCGCCTCTTTCTTGGTTCGCAGGTGCCCAGGCAGAGCTACATGAGTCATTCTTTGGTTGGGTACTTTGCTGATTTTATTTTGGAGCTTTGAAAAGCTTTGTGAATGCCATCTGGAAACCACTCAAAGAGAGTGCAGCTGGGGTGCAGTGTGATTGCATCTGGACAGCCAATGGAATTGCACTCGGAAAAGAGAATGCCTTTGGGTTGAGCCTATGGGTTAAGTGCACTTATGTGATGGTGTTCTATGCTTGAAAGCCTTGCGAAGGCTTAGTGAATTGGAGCTGCGTGCTCAGTTGCAGGGAAGGTCTCCCAGATGCAACTTGTAATCATTTCACTGTGAAATATAAAGAAATACCGAAAGGGGCGCCACGGTGTTTGGGGCCAATCGGGTGCACTTGTCTATGTCTGTTGAGCAGGGGCATTCTAGCCTCCATCCCTTTTTCAGTGGTTTTGTTTGTGAACAAATGGGTAAATGCCAAATGGTGATCATGCAATGGTTAATGGTTGTGATATATGCTTTGTGAGCTGTAAATAAGTGCTGAAGTGATTAAAGGTTTAGTTCCACTGTCCTCTGAGTGATTAGAGGCCGGTTTCATTGGTTCCGTTGCCGGGACACCACACACTCTTTCTCAAGAGGTGGGCCTCGGTAGTTTGGTGGAAGGATATCTTTGCTGCACTTTTTGACACCTGAATATTACAACCATAAACATGGTGAGTACCCATGAGCAAGAGAGCTCCACAACTCCTCAAAGGAGAAGGCAGGAAAGCCTTAATGATCCAGCTAGTGTACAGCTGCAGGAAGCACAACAAATGCCTTTTGAGCAGGCCACACATGAAGCTACAACTGAGCTCAACGGTGATACTAGTTCTAGCAGTGAGTCAGATGATGCTACTATGTTGAATGCACAGCTTGCAAGTGCAGTGACTGCTTTGACTCAGCTGGCTCAAAATTTGGCTCAGATTGTGCAAACAAATGCCAAGAAGAAGAAGAAATCAAGAAATCACAAGCACGGAAAGAGTGAGTACACACATGCATCAGCTTCTCATGGCGGACCGCACACTCATGCATCAGTTTCCCATGAGGGACAGCCATCAAAAATGACTCAGAAAGTGACTTCCAAGAGAGAGGAATCGCCCAAAAGAGCACTTGAGAAAGAGGTACAAAAAGTACATCCAGTGCAACAGTATGAGCAGCCAGCACAAGGCCTTGGTTTGGGTATTTCTACTCCTCAAAATAATAATGTGCAGTCCATAAATGTGGCTCAACCACCTCAGCCATATTTGAGGCAGCAACCTGAATATTTTGGTACAGATTCTATCTTTGATGCTATGTTGATTTCACCGCCAATTGGGCATAGAAAGCAAGCCATGTATGACAATGTGGGAATGCAGCCAGGCATGCAAGCCACAGCATATGCTCCCATGCCTAATGTTCAGCCAAGCATGGCTCTCCCTAGTGAAGGGAATGCTGCAAATATACAGCCATCTTTGGGACAGCCAATATCAAATGTATATAAAGAATTTAAGGATGGTGGTTCTCATGTCAAGTTTGATACATATAATGGAGTACAGGACAGGTACAAAGCCCTCACATTCCTTCAACAGTTTGATGCTGCATTTCTTGGGGGTTTGTTTACAGAAACATCCAAGATGAGGAAGGTTGCCACATTTTTGAAAGGCAATGTACTTAAGTGGTACACCAACCTTATGCTTCATGGAGATGCACCTACTACTTGGCTGGAATTTAAGCAAGTGTTCTCTTCTACTTGGCTTACTCCAACTTTTGAAGTTGAAGTACTTTCACACTGGCATGACTTGTCATACAAACTTTGTAAGAATCTTGATGATTACACCAAGAGGTTTTGGGATGTTTTGCTGCCATTGAGCTCTTATAGGCATGTTTCTTTGAAAGAGCAAATAGAGAGGTACTGCTGTGGATTGCCTAGTGAGCTACGTGATTATTGCATCAAAACCAAGGTGGGTTCTATGACTCAATTAATTGAGAATGCAAGGACAGCATATGCATGGATGCAAGAGAAGAATTTGGGCTTTATGGACAGCAAGAAAGAAGACAACAAACGGGCTGCCAAACACCAGGATAAGGACATCAAATCTGAAAATAAAAATTATGGCAAACGACCGTTTCAAAAGGGAGGAAAAGCCCAATTCAAAGCTGGTCAAAGGCGTGGACAGCCTAATAAACAGCCCCGTACCAAGTTATCTGATGAAGAGAAAAAGTCACTCATGGAGCAAAACAAATGTTTTATATGCAAAGGAGAGGGACACCGCTCTTATGATTGCCCATTCAAGAAAAGAGACAGGTCAGATGATGATAAGAATGGTGATAAACAGGCTGATCGGAAGGGCAAAAAGCCTAAACCTTCTGCAGGACTTCTTCCAGATGTGATTGGGAGTTTGCCACATGCACATGATGAAGAGGAAATGAAAAAGACTGAGATGTGCAGAGCATGGGGAAAAATCAGAAATCATAATTGTTTGTTTTTCTTTGATTCTGGGGCAAAGGCAAATTTCATAACTCCTGATATGGCAGGAAGGCTTGGCATCGAGCCTGAGGAAATGGGGCCATCCGGCATGTGTGATATGGCCAACCCTGAACTCAACACACCTGTCACTCCTATCATTGGCAAGTTGAGGATGCATATCCAGGGATATCAGGATGCAGAGGACTTCTACATTATGCCTTTGCCAGAGTGTGATGCTTTGCTTGGGATGCCTTGGATGTACAGGGTGGGGGCTGATGTGCAGATGAGAAACAAGAAGATTTCTTTAACTCATAGAGGCAAAAATCATGTACTTGATGTAAAGTTGAAAGGGGAGTTCATCCCTATAGTTTCAGCTTCTTGTATTTCCAATGTAATAAAGCGTCATATTTCAGCGTACTTGATTTTTGTCAAAGAGGACAGCCAACCAGTTCAAGAAGGCTCTACTCTTTCTGCTTTAGATAGAGAAAGGGCTGCTTTTATTTCAGATTTTCAAGATTGTTTCTCAGATGCACTTCCTCAAGAATTACCTCCCAAGAGGCCCGAGGATCATCAAATTGATATAATTCCAGGAAGCTCACCGCCTAATATACCTCCCTATCGTGTCAGTAAGGCACAACAGGAAGAGATAATGTCACAAGTGAAGGAACTCTTGGAAAAGGAATTAATACAGCCAAGTAATTCTCCTTACTGTTCCCCTGTGTTGCTTGTGCAAAAGAAGGATGGCAGTTGAAGAATGTGTATTGATTATAGGGCTTTGAATAAAGTCACAATTAAGAACCGTTTTCCAATTCCACGCATTGATGATATATTGGATCGGTTGGAAGGTTCCTCAATGTTCAGTCGTATTGACCTTAAAAGTGGATATCATCAGATAAGGATACGGCCTGAAGATGTCTACAAGACTGCCTTCCGCACTTCATTTGGCTTATATGAGTTCCTTGTGATGCCTTTTGGTTTGACTAATGCACCTGCCACTTTCAATAGAATGATGGACAGAATTTTTAGAGCACACAGAAAGTTTGTGGGCACTTTCTTCGATGACATCATTGTGTTCTCTAAAAATGAGCAGGAGCACAGGAAACACCTCACTATTGTGTTTCAAGAGTTGAAAAGACACAAGCTATTAATAAACACCAAGAAAAGTGAGTTCTTTATGCATGAGATTCATTTTCTCGGTCATATAGTGTCAAAGGATGGAGTCAAGATGGATCCTGCAAAAGTTGAGGCCATAAGGAGTTGGCCAATTTTGAAAAATCTGCATGAAGTCAGAAGCTTTCTTGGGTTGTGTTCATACTATTGGAGGTTTATAAAGTACTTTGCAGAAATTGCTTCTCCCTTGCATGCTTTACAAAAGAAAGCTGTACCGTTTCGGTGGGGACCAAAGGAAAATGCAGCTTTTGAAGAGCTGAAGCAAAAATTGTGTTCTGAACCCGTTATTATCTTGCCAGATCTTGCAAAACCCTTCGCTGTAACTTGTGATGCATGTGGGAACAGCATAGGAGGCACTTTGATGCAGGATGGCAGAGTGGTTGCATATGAGAGTAGAGTTCTCAAAGATGCTGAATTGTACTTGCAGACATACGAGAAGGAAATGTTAGCAGTGATACATGCTTTGACCACATGGAAACATTACCTTCTTGGAGCTGATTTTTATGTGCAAACTGATCATCGGTCACTTAGATATTTTCTCACGCAGAGAAAATTATCTGAAAAGCACATGAGATGGGCTAACTTCCTCTCAATGTTTCATTTTCAAATTGTACATGTGCCGGGTAACAAAAATGTCGTGGCTGATGCACTTTCCAGGAAACCACAGCCTGAAGCAGTCTCCAAGAAACCCAGTGTTTCAGCAGTGAGCATTGCTTATAACAATGTGTTAGATGTGATGAAAGATCAGTATGTTAATGATGCTGATTTTTCAACTATTTATGAACAGCTTTCTGATGGTCAAAGGCATGATCACTATATGTTGAAAGAGGGTTTCATTTTGATGCATGGACGACTCTGTGTCACTGATCAAATGCGACAGAAAGTCATAATGGAAAGTCATGCTACTCCATATGCAGGACATAGGGGAATTACAGCAACAATTACAGCAGTGGAGCAATACTTTTATTGGCCATCTTTGAGGAAAGATGTGGAAGAATATGTGAGAACATGCATGGTTTGTCAGAAAGTAAAGTTTGACAGGCAGAAGGCACCTGGGTTGTTACACCCTTTGCCAATTCCGGATAGACCATGGCAAAGCATAGCTATGGATTTTGTGTTTGATCTTCCACGTACTCCTACTGGACATGATGGATTGTGGACAATAATTTGCAGGTTTAGCAAACAAGCCCACTTTGTGCTAGTAAGAAAGAAAATTACAGCAGATCAAATGGCCAAATTGTTTTTGCAGCATGTCTTCAAGTATCATGGGATGCCTGAATCCATAATCAGTGATAGAGATCCGAGGATGACTAGCCTCTTTTGGAGAGGACTGTTTGAAAATATGGGCACTACGCTGAATTTTTCGTCATCTTTTCACCCTCAGTCTGATGAACAATCAGAGCAGGAAAACTCTACCATCTTGGATATGTTTAAATGCTATGTCTCAGACCACAAAAGCAAATGGGAGCATTATTTGCCTTTGCTGGAATATGCTTACAATAATACGGTGCACACATCCACAGGTAAAGCACCTTTTGAAATAGTGGAAGGTGCCAGGAAGATACCTCCCATTTTGCATACAAAAGAGAAAATCTTCGAAGCTGATCGTTTTGTGGAAAGCCTTGAAGAGGCTTACAAGAAGATCAAATATGCCTTGCAAAGAAGTCAAGACAAGCAGAAAAGAGCAGCAGATAAGCACCGCAGGGAATCGGTATTCACAGAAGGTGATTGGGTTTTGCTGCGTTTTCAGAAGGCAAGGCTGAAAAATAAGAAAGGCAAGGAAAGGTTGTACACAAAGCTGAACATGCGTTACTATGGTCCTTTCCAGGTTTCTGAAAAGATAAACGAGGTGAAGTTGCCTCCGCATTGGAAGATACATAATGCCTTTCATGTGAGTTTATTGAAGCAATATCATGGAGATATTCCCGAGGATGTACCTGATGAGGTGCAGCCTAAAGTGGAAGAACAGGATGAACTTCTGGTCCCAGAGTAGATTCTGGCACACAGAGATAGAAAGCTCAAGGGTAAAGTTATCCGTCGCTACTGGGTAAAATTTCAAAATTACCCATCACTTGATGCGAAATGGATGGAGGAAGGTGAACTGGCAGATTCACCTGGGATATTGCAGCTTTACCTTGATGCTTTCCAATTAGAGCCGACTGCGGTCCGGGCTCCTACAGGTAGTTCAGCAGAGCGAGCGTCTGGAGCATTACCTGATGTTCGAGAGGGGGGTAGCACCTCCACTCCCTCAGTACAGACGGGCTCACTGTGATTTCATGAGGTCGCTTGATGACACTGTATGTTTCATCCGAGATACTGAGCTGACAGTATTTCTGCTGTGAGACTTCATGATATTGATGCATCTTGACTATTGATCGCCGAGGATCACATAGATTTTGAGCAGTATATATGGATGGATGCATGCCTCTCCTAGCCATATTTTCACTGTCTCTGTATACTATAGCTGCGGCTTTCTTGTATACTCTTTTATGCTATATTTCATGCTCGCTCCTGTGTTTTGGGGCAGCAAACTGTGGTTTGCTGTTTCAAGAGAGGGGTATGTCACGGGGGCGTGAAATTCTAAGTACTTTAATGTACTACAAGACCGTGATAGCTTTGGTTTTAAAAGTCCAAGCGTGGGCTTAATAATGTGTAATTAAACGCGGTATGGTGCCTAGCACATAAGCGTAATTAATCCCTAGGCCCAAAGGCATTCCAAGGAATTAAAAGAGTGGTTGTTGGGAAATGATGACGTGGCATTTTTAATGGGCCCCCTAGAGGGCCATGTACCTTCAGTGGCCCCCCTAGAGTTCCAGGTGGCTCTAGTGCCTTCTATGTAACACCCTTCTCTAGTCCGTTCCTAAAACCCAAGTAATCACGGGCGTTGGCAACAAGTTTATCCACCCAGCCAAACTCTCAAGGAAGGATTCGTCTCATTACGTATCTATTTTCGTTATTCTTTTCTCATCCTTATCCTTGAGACCCCAATCTCCCTAGATAGTTCTTGGCCACATGTCACATTTTAGGCCCTTACTTAGATGCATCCTTTTTTCACCCCTCTCTTGGAGTTCCCTTTTAAAACAATTGCCCCTTGGCAATTTACACATTAGATGCACCTAGGCCCTAGCCCTATTAGAACTATCTAGTCAATGCCATTACGCCCTCACCTTGGACCTTGGCAGTTACTTCTCTTGACCATTTAATTACGCACATTAATTATTACAAAAGTTGGCCATCTAAGAGAAAATGCCCACCGATCTATCCGAGGTCATGCTATCTCGGCTAGAGCATAACATTCCTTCCCTCTTCAAGCATCAGCGTCCTCGATGATGAAATCTGGGAATGCTCTCCGCAACTGGTACACGGATTCCCAAGTAGCTTCCGATAGAGGCTGACCATGCCATGCAACCAACACCGTGGGTATCTTTCGATTTCGTATTTGCATTGTTCCTCGATCCAGGATTCTTGTTGGTTTGCGCCTTGCAATATCCTCTATCTCCTGAAACAAAACCACACCTTCGATTAGTGAGTCACCTGTATGCAAAAATTTCTTTAAGCGTGAAACATGAAAAACCGGGTGCACCTTACACCCCTGTGGCAATTCTAATTTATAGGCTACACTGCCTATTCTTTTCAGAATTAACCACGGCCCACAGTATCGAGGTGATAACTTAGCACACTCTCCTGAAGTCAACGACTTCGAGTGCGAAGGAATTCTGAGAAAAACTTTTTCTCCTTCTTCAAATACTCTTATAGACCGATTTTCATCCGCATACACCTTGGCTCTATCCATAGCCTGGCGGATATTAGCTCTCGCAAGTGCTAGCATCTCCCGCATCTGAACTACAAAGTTCGCGGCACTAGGCACTTTCTGAGGTACTCCAACTATAGTCGGATTGGCCGGTCTATAACCATAGTTCAGCTCAAACGGACTGAACCCAGTAGATGAATGTTTCCTATCATTGTAGGCAAACTCCAACAATGGTAACCACTTGTCCCATGTATGTTGCCTCAATGACACATATGCTCTCAGCATATCCTCTAAAGTCTGGTTGACTCTCTCCGTCTGACCATCCGTCTCAGGATGATCCCCACTACTCATTCCTAACTCAGTCCTCAGTGTCTCGAATACCGCTGTCCAAAAGTGACCGGTAAACCTGACATCTCTGTCTGACACTATGGATTTAGGCAATCCATGCAGACGAAATATATGTCTAATAAATAAATCCGCTACTTGCGGGGCACTAATAGACTCTCTAGTCGGAATGAAGTGAGCCATCTTGGTTAGACGATCAACCACCACAAGGATAGAATTATACCCACCTTGTGTTGCAGGTAACCCTACAATGAAGTCCATGGAAATGCTCTCCCACTTACTTAGTGGTATTTCCAAGGGCTGTAAAAGTCCGGGTGGCTTCACCCGCTCGGCCTTACTTACCTGACACGAGAAACACCGTGTCACATATTCATGAATATGCTTTTCATCTTTGGCCAAAAGAAATCTCGCTTCACGAGATCATATGTCTTCTCGACACCTGGATGTCCCGCACACGGGCTATCATGGCATTGTCGAATGACTCTCTGCCTGAGATCATTCTGACCAGGTACTACAACCTTGCCATTTCTAACTAGCATACCATCCCTTATGGTATATCTTGCATAAGTTTGGCCTTTTCTGGATGCCAGGTCATCCTTTTCACTTTCCCCGGGTTTTAACACATGAGCCTTAGGCCATAAGCTCTGGACAAACTCGTCCACCTTCTGAGTTTCTCTGATCTCGGTCATTAGAGCACTCTCTAATACCGTGAAACTCAGGTTGTGCATAATGCGAGACAACGCATCAGCCACCTTATTGTCTTTTCCTCTTCGGTACCGAATCGTTAGATTAAACTCCTGCATGAGCTCTGCCCACCTAGCTTGGCGGCCCCTCAAGTCAGGTTGTTTACAAAAATGTTTCAGAGTATCATGATCTACATCCACATAAAACTCTGAACCATACAGATAATGCCTCCATGTTTTCAAAGCATGGATAACTGCATACAACTCCAATTCATGAGTTGGCCAATTCCTTTGAGAGGGAGAAAGCTTCTTGCTTTCAAAGGCTACTGGCCTTCCCTCTTGAAGGAGGACTGCTCCTACCGCAATGCCACTTGCATCGGTTTCTAGGAACAACGGTTTCTGGGGATCAACTATTTTTAACACCGGTCCTGAGACCACAGCTTGTTTTATGGTGTTAAAACTTTCTTGTTGATTCTGTCCCCAAATAAAAGGTACTTTATCTGAGGTCAGATCAGTCAATGGCGATACTATTTCGGAATATCCTTTGATATACCTTCTATAAAACTGGACAAATCCCAAGAATGATCGCAACGCGGTCAGACTCTGAGGGATTGGCCAAGTTAGTATCGCAGCCACTTTCTTCGGATCCATTTCTACCCCCTGTGGAGTAATTATGAACCCTAAATACTCAAGCCTAACCATACACAGTATAGTTTTCTTTTTATTCACGTAAAGACTGGCTTTCCTCAAAGTACTGAACACTATCCTTAAGTGTTCACAATGCTCAGTAACACTTTTACTGAATATCAAAATATCGTCAATAAAATGTACTACGAACTTTCCGATATACGGACGTAGTAAATCGTTCATAAGCATGACGAAGGTCGCTGGAGCATTGGTAAGTCCGAAGGGCATTACCAAAAACTCATAATGACCAAACCTGCTTCTAAAAGCGGTTTTATGCACATCCTCGGCTCTAATCCGGATCTGATGATAGCCGCACTTAAGATCTATCTTGCTGAAAATCACGGCTCCATGTAATGCATCTAGCAAATCATCAATCCGAGCCATCGGATACCTGTGCTTAACAGTGATATTATTCAATGCTCTGTAATCTATACAGAGGCGAAACGTATCATCCTTTTTCCTCTTTAATATCACTGGCGAAGCAAAAGGTGAGAAACTTGGTTGAATCTGCCCCAACTTGAGGTATTCTTCCAGTTGCCTATGCACCTCTGCTTCTTCAGTAAAACTCATTCTATAGGGAGGTCTATTTACAGGCTCTGTCCCCGGGATCAGTTCTATCTTATGCTAAACATTCCGCTCTGGAGGTAACCCATAGGGTAGTTCATCCCTAAAGCATTCAGAGAACTCCTCTGTTATAAGATTAGCCAGCTTGGCCATCTCACCACTTTGCGTAACATCAGTGCTAGCCGAAGACTCATCCACCGGCTCTACCGATGCGGTGCAAAGGTACAAAAACTCTACTTGAGCCTTTCTGATTTCCATCACGGAAACCAACGGTCCCTGAGGTATATCTTTTTCACCTCGCAAGACATAAAGCACATCATTCATCTTGAATTGATACACGTGCTTTTTCCAATCAATGGCTGGATTCTTACTAGAATGCCACGCCATTCCCAGGGCTATATCCGCATGAGCAAGCTTGGTCATTTCAAAATCAAGCTTCTCAGTATAGTCCTGAATCCGAAGCTCCAACTGGGTAACCCTTTGGTCCCATACTTCAGTTGAACTTCCGTCTGCCATCCTGACTGTGTACGCATAGTCAGATGGACTTGTCTTTAATTTCAGCCTCTTCACGAGCTTGGAGTTAATCACATTGTGAGTCGACGCTGAGTCAAACAACACAATGACATCATGATTGGCCACTTGCCCTTTCATTTTGATTAGCTCCGTATCATTGAAGGCTGTATACCCCGTTGCTGTGGGCTTAGATAGGATGTTATCAGGTGCACTCGTCACTAACTTAGCAACAGATACACATAACAAACAAGGTACTAACCTCTGAGAAGGTCCCGCCAGTTGCATCTGCATATGTTCCGCACTGGGACTCTCCTGCATTTCTACGTCGCATTCAGATATTATCATATTAGCCGTGCGACGATCTTTGTTCAGTGGACAATCCTTCCACTGATGTCGCTGAAGGCAGCCGAAGCACAATTCTTCTTTCCTAGCTTTCTCTTTTTGTTCAGGGGTCAATGAGGACTTTGACCAAGCCCGGGCTGCCATTGGAGTTATTTTCCTTTTCACTCCAACGGTGGTACTTGTTTTTGCTGGTCCCTCAACCGGCTTCACCTGCTTGGTTTGGCCACTTGGCTGCGAGACACTTGTCTTTGAAACCCATTTCCTCTGAAATCCCCCTTTCCTCGGGTGCTCATACTGAGTCCCTGCCTGCACAAATCCACCAGACCTACCTCTGGCATCCTCGTAGTTCAGGGCTACTGCTATAGATTCATCTAATGTAGTCACATATTTAGCCCGAACTTCCATTTTTATCTTGTCGTTCAGTCCATAAATATAGTCTTTTAACTGAACCGACATAGGGAGAGGGTCTGTTATTTTCATAACACATTCCCTAAATTTGTCAGTGTACTCTGCCACTGACAAACTCCTCTGACGAAGATTTCTATAAGCATCCCAAGCTCGGGATTCTTCATCAGGTGGGAGAAAGTGTTTCTTGAATTCAGTTTTGAACCCTTCCCAGGTGGTTGGAGCAACTTGATCCTTCTGTTGCTTTATCCACCATCTGTCCGCTGCCTCAATAAACAGGTGTGTGGCCTCGCGGATTTTCTTTAGATCGGATTTAATCTCACAAATGGCGAAGGCTTCTTCCCACTTGTGCAACCAAACCTCGATCACATCAGAGCTGCGCTCGGTCATCCGACCAGCGTACTTCTCCGGTCTATAATTAGCAATATTGGGCACTTTGACTCTAGCGCGCTCTAAGGAATGTACACTGGGCTCTGGCTCTGCTGGAGCTTTGCCCTTGTCAATCCTAGACGGTCTAGCCGACAAGGCTTGCACCATCTCCCTAATCTCATTTTGACCAGCATTCACCTGAAGCTGCTGGTTCATAATCTGCTGTAAAGCATCCTCTAATATTGAGATCCTACCAATCAATGTAGGTGCTGCATGATGTGACATCTGTTGTGTAGATTGAGCTCTAGACTCACTAGGATTCACCCTTGAACTCTGCCCTTCTGGTTCCATTTTGTTAGAAGGGATTTTTTTTTTTTTTTTCTTCTTTTTTTAAATATAAAGGAAAATATATACTGCCTCCTTTTTCTGGTTTTTTTTTTTTTTTTTAAATTTTCACTCTGCGAAAAACGATAAACTGAAGCGAACGGAAAAAATGCTCCCTGGGCTTTTCGTCAGGTGTAAACTGAAGCTGCGCCTGATTATGTTCGTCGGTCAATCACGTCTCTGATTTCCCATCGCTCCAAACTGCTGCTCTCCGTCGTCACGACGACCCTCTAGGTCCAGCCACCATAGCTCAAGGAACTCGCCCCTCGCCCTTGCAAGAGCTAAGCCTCAGGACCAACACTGCAGATGGGCGATGGCATCTCCGGCGAGGGCGATCCATTCAACTGTTACAGTACCTGTTTCTCGAACTCAACGAAACCCCTTTGCTGCGCGTTTTTCGTCGATCAGATTTTCGCTGCCCGTCGACTCTCACTTACTGACGTCAGTCACGGACCATCCTCGTCGAAGGTCTCCCTCCGTAATCCACGAGTAGCGCCAGCATAAATTCCGTCTGTCCCTCGAACCCTCTCTAAATTCCTGCGCTCTGATACCAAGTGTAACACCCTTCTCTAGTCCGTTCCTAAAACCCAAGTAATCACGGGCGTTGGCAACAAGTTTATCCACCCAGCCAAACTCTCAAGGAAGGATTCGTCTCATTACGTATCTATTTTCGTTATTCTTTTCTCATCCTTATCCTTGAGACCCCAATCTCCCTAGATAGTTCTTGGCCACATGTCACATTTTAGGCCCTTACTTAGATGCATCCTTTTTTCACCCCTCTCTTGGAGTTCCCTTTTAAAACAATTGCCCCTTGGCAATTTACACATTAGATGCACCTAGGCCCTAGCCCTATTAGAACTATCTAGTCAATGCCATTACGCCCTCACCTTGGACCTTGGCAGTTACTTCTCTTGACCATTTAATTACGCACATTAATTATTACAAAAGTTGGCCATCTAAGAGAAAATGCCCACCGATCTATCCGAGGTCATGCTATCTCGGCTAGAGCATAACATTCTACATGCTCCTTTGCCATTCCTGGACCTTCCTAGGCCTTCTAAACTTCACATGTGTGGTTTTCTCTCTCATCTTCTCCCTTTGTTGAGATTTTGGACTGGTTTTTCAGCCTCCTTCAGCTGAATTCCGTTTTTCTTCATAACTCCTCACCCGTTTGGATTCCTCAACTTCCGTTTGGCCCGATGGCTTCCCCTCTGCCTCCCCTTCGTAGTGATATGCTTTTCCCTCCGTGCGTTTGGTAGAACGGGCAGAGCTGAGCACTTCTTTTGCTGGTCGAATTTGCAAAAGTGGCTTTTTCTGGACCTTTTTTCTTCTACCGCCTCCTGGGCCTCTCCTCTTGCAAAGCTACAGCTTTCTGTTGAATTTCGAGTGGTCCGACGCGCTGGTTGACTGGTTTTTCTTAGTTTTGGAGGACTTTCCGGCGATGAAACTTCTCCAAAACCTTCTCAATGCATTCCTCTCTGAAGCACGCTTCTTTTGAGCCCAAGAACTCCCACTTCTTCGCGACAGAAGTGCTTCTTTTCGCATTTTTCAGTGGAATTCTTGCTGGTCGGCTCTTGTAAATGCTCTTTCTTCATGCCTTTGCACTCCTCTTTGGCTAAGAATGCAATTGGGCATTGGCTACTATGTCCTCTTGGCGATTGAGGACTTGGTTCGAGTTTTCAGGGCTTGGTGAGTTGTGAATTTGCTACTGCAATTTCTTTTTGCCATAAGCTATTGGTTGGCCTCGTGTGCCGCCTCTTTCTTGGTTCGCAGGTGCCCAGGCAGAGCTACATGAGTCATTCTTTGGTTGGGTACTTTGCTGATTTTATTTTGGAGCTTTGAAAAGCTTTGTGAATGCCATCTGGAAACCACTCAAAGAGAGTGCAGCTGGGGTGCAGTGTGATTGCATCTGGACAGCCAATGGAATTGCACTCGGAAAAGAGAATACCTTTAGGTTGAGCCTATGGGTTAAGTGCACTTATGTGATGGTGTTCTATGCTTGAAAGCCTTGCGAAGGCTTAGTGAATTGGGGCTGCGTGCTCAGTTGCAGGGAAGGTCTCCCAGATGCAACTTGTAATCATTTCACTGTGAAATATAAAGAAATACCGAAAGGGGCGCCACGGTGTTTGGGGCCAATCGGGTGCACTTGTCTATGTCTGTTGAGCAGGGGCATTCTAGCCTCCATCCCTTTTTCAGTGGTTTTGTTTGTGAACAAATGGGTAAATGCCAGATGGTGATCATGCAATGGTTAATGGTTGTGATATATGCTTTGTGAGCTGTAAATAAGTGCTGAAGTGATTAAAGGTTTAGTTCCACTGCCCTCTGAGTGATTAGAGGCCGGTTTCAAAACTCCTCCTTGACTCCACTATGTCCTGGGATAGACTCAAATGCATAAAAGTCCGTGACATGCCGTTGTGCTCAGTTTGCCTCAACATCCTACGGCTCAGTCACAGCCTGCTATTGTCTAATCTATTGTAGTAGCATCTCTCTGTGTTATTGCATCTCAATAAAATAGAGCCCAATGCATACTTGGTCATGGAAGTGAATCAGTCGTAAGAGTGCACCAAAACTGTGTCCCTCCTGGAAGAGGAAGTGGTATTGTCCCTAACTCTCATAGTAGTTTGCATAAACATAAGAAATGCTCCTCTGTCTCAACCTCCCCTAGTATGCATAACCTGCGAATCCGTTGCTCTCTAGGTATGCCTACAGCTCTCCCTGACTCAATCCCCAACGAATGTGATGAGACCCGCATCTGTCCAATGGCAATCCTTAGCGCATGTGAGACTCCTCTGTGCTCGAGGTACTGGGGTCTAATGATGAGTCCGTCCTTCCATACTCTCAGGAGGTGATCGTGATAAAACTTGATCTTGGTGAGGAACTCTTGGTCCCCCTCAAGTCCAAGACGTGTGGAGATGGATGAGATCTAAGAGTATGATCATCTTGAGGCTATCAACTCAAGCGGTGCATCCATGCTGTATTGAAAGGGAGGGAAGCCGATCCACCTGGATACTATTACTTGGCAAACCATGTGGATACGTGTGCATACTATCTTGTATCGGCCCCGCTCTCTGCTACTCGTCTGGATTACTCTAGTACAAGTCTAGGTAGTCTTCAGTGATGTCAAGCCCAAAACTATGTGGAGGAAAGGCATTGTCTAAAAAATGGCATCAACCTAGAGAGGGGTCATGGCAAACTCTACCTGTACTGTCTGGTGGGGAATTGAGCTTCCCAAAAAGGTGCAGCAGACGCCTCACTAGGGTGTCGAAAAGCCACACCTTATCCTAAAATGGCACCTGGAAGCACTGCCTCGCTAGTTGGACCAAAGCTCCTTGTCCCCGTGTTAGCCGTGCTCTGACTGCGTGAACCATCCTGAAAACTGGTCCTATGAAGACTGCCCCCAAGTATGTGTAAGATTGCACTATCTCCATTGGCTCATCTTGATATGCAAAGCAATGTCAGTTAGCACAACGCATGAGATATTGAAGATCATAACCTTGGTCTTCTCAAGGTTGACTATCAAGTCTCTCTCCTTGCAAAACATCTCTAAAACCTCAAGATGCCTCTACTAAAGACCGTATGAGGACTATGTCATCTGCATATAGCAACATATATACCATCAACTCAGCCAATAGTGATCCCTCACCTCCTAGACAATCAACGAAAGATGTGATCTCGTCAATGTAGAGCCTGAAGAGAGTCGGTGAAAGAGGGCATCCTTGCTTCACTTGGTACTCTCAACCCAATCTAATAGGCCTCCTAGGAAACAAACTCTCCCTCTCACGGACTCATATAGGCTCATCGCCCCCCAAACCATAACCTTTGGAACCCGCATCTCCTGATGCCTCCTAATCATATGGGATAGTGGGACATTGACAAGGGCCTTCCATAAGTCTACAAAACAAGCATAGACTTTCTGGTACCTCAATCTTGCCTCCTTAATGATAGCCCTTGAGGTGAATTTGTGGTCTAGAGTGGAGTTTTGTCATCAAAAACTTGCCTGGCCTAGAGCCCGATGCCCATGTGTCTCTGTGTGACTGCTGATGTCCCTCTCTAATACCAACTCATAGATCTTGGTAGGAGTGAGGTCAATCATAAGAGTGCGGTAATTCCCACGGTCCATGGGGTCCCCTGCTTTGTGAAAGGGCACAGTGGTGGTAGTGCTCCAAGTAGGTAGGAAACCATGGCATACAACCTGGTTAAACATCTGCACCAAAATCAGAGACAGGACCTCTTGTCCATGTGTGAAATGCTCAATCATTATTCCTTTATGATCTTGAGCTCTTCGGTTATGGAGCCGACCGAGTGCAGCCCGTATGTTTTGTGCATTGAAGGAGGCAAGATCAATACCTTCACATAGGCACAAAGGCAGCGAGCTTTGGGACAAACTGGATTACGAGAACAACACTCTACTCTAGACCACTTCTTCATGCTACGGATCATCATCAAAGGGGCGAGATCAAGATCCCAGAAAGTCTATGCTTGCTTTGTAGACTTTTGAAAGACCTTTGACACAGTTCCATGATCTCATATTATTAGGAGACTTTAGGAGGCGATGAATCAATCAAATGGAGGGTACGTGCCTCAAGATTGGATTGAGAGCATGATCCAAGTGAAGCAAGGATGCCCTCTCTCACCGACAACTATTGGGCTCTACATTGATGAGATCATGACCTTCAGGTTGCAGCCAGAGTTTCTCCAAATCCAGTCTTGGATAGGGCCAGTGTTGCTGATCTTCCTCATGGTCCAGGTCCTTCATCCAAGCAGCCCCCTCCCTCATCAACTCTTTGTTTCCCATTGATTGATAGAGGAAAGGGGGTGGCTTTTGCCTCTTCACCCTTTTTGAGTGCGGGATTCCACGCACCCCGGCACCAGGCTTGTTTCACAAGAACTCTTTTTCTGCCTTGGAGGATTTTGGTGATGAGCAGTTTGTGGCCTCTACTTTTGGTGAGCCAGTTATTGGTTTTCCTTTTGAGAGGGCATCTCCTCTTCATGTGTGGGGGCTCTCTCCTATGTGGATTTCCCTACTTTTTCTAGATCTTATGGCAGGAGGTCTCTTTCCAGGAGATTGTTTCCGCACGTTGTGTAAGGTGTTCCACCCTGCTTCCTCCCGCAGATGAGGATTGTCAACTAGAACATACACGGCCTTTGTCGTGTCTCATAAACACCGTAGGCAACTAATTTGTAATTAACTCTATCTATCACCAGTTGGGGCTTCTCCCAAGAAAATAAAGAATAATCTTTATTAGAATTGACTTTGGTCAAAGAATGGTTAAGTTAATTAACCAAGAATAAGTTTTATTGTTTTACTTTTGCTTTGCATCAATAAAAAGAGAACTGTGGGGACGGCCACAAGGGACTAGAAATAGTCCAAGAACTAGAATGCATGCATTAGACTAACCTTTAACGGGTTAAAGTGTTGAATGTTGTTTGTGGCAATGTGTAGGACCAAGGAAAGTGCAAAGAAGCCCTAGAATTAGGGGAAAAGTGCAAAAATCAGGTCCTACCAAAGGCAAAAAGCACCCAAAAGTGGGTGCTAATATGGAGGAGGGCCCCAGCTAGGTAGACAAGCAGAAAAAGCAGTGCAATTCTCAAAAAAAGCCCTAAAAGCAGCAGAAAAAGCTAGAAAGCTTGGTTTTGTATAAAAGTAGCTTTTAGGAAGAACAAAAGCATAAAATAGCTTTTAAAAAGCACTAAAGCTAGAAATAGCTTTCAGAAAGCAGGTTTAGCTTTTTGCTAGGCCAAGATTATAAAAGAAGAGCCAAAGAGCTCAAGATCATTCAGTTTTGTACTCAGTTCATGCTCTTGTGAAGAGCCAGTTGTACAAAGACTATTTTCTTTTGCAATAAAGACCTTCGGGCGGGGGGGCAGCCCTTCTTTCTGGCCCCTAGTGCTGTGTTATTGCTTCTCCCCCTCATCTCCCAGCTACTCTACTTGTCGGCAATCACGTTTCACAAGCTCTTCAAAGTTCCCACACTTTGTTCAAGTTCCAGTTACAGATTCTAGTGCAGGAGCAAATTGTGATTTCTTCTACAGAACCTGTCTTGGATTGTGTGCCAAGTTCTTGAGCCCGAGAGTGTTTCCTTTGCTGCGATTCTGTGCCAGAGTGTTCCCTTTGCTGCGATTTTGGTTTCTACGAGTGGATTGAAGCCCGTAAGCGCCTACAAGCCGTGCCCGAGAGCCCAGGTGGAATTTGCGATTGGTTTGAGGGCTGTTCTTTGGTTTAGTTACGGTTTCAGCGGTATCAGAGCCAAGGTTGGTTGCTCACTTTGGTGACCACGATCCAAGAAGCTTGCAGGCTCAGAGATTCGCAGGTCCTTGCTGTATCTGCGTATTTTTGGCCCTGATTCCCCGGGCTGTATCTGCGTATTTCCAAGGTTGGTTGCTCTCTTTGGTGACCACAATCCAAGAAGCTTGCAAGCCGTGCCTGGGAGCCCAGGAGGAATTTGCAATTGGTTTGAGGGCTGTTCTTTGGTTTAGTTATGGTTTCACTATCCAGACGTCATTGGGGGATCTATTGACCTTCTTTTTATTCAGGATCACAAATTGGACATTAGAGATTGTGCAATGTTCGGTAAACAACTTTTAGGTCACCTACTTTGGGCACTAGGGGAGGGACCCATTCATTGATAGAGGAAAGGGGGTGGCTTTTGCCTCCTCACCCTTTTTTAGTGCGGGATTCCACGCACTTGGCGCTAGGCTTGTTTCACAAGAGCTCTTTTTCTGCCTTGGAGAATTTTGGTGATGAGCAGTTTGTGGCCTCTACTTTTGGTGAGCCAGTTATTGGTTTTCCTTTTGACAGGGCATCTGCTCTTCAGGTGTGGGGGCTCTCTCCTATGTGGATTTCCCTCCTCTTTCTAGATCTTATGGCAAGAGGCTCTTTCACAGGAGAGGGTTTCCGCACGTTGTGTAAGGTCTTCCACCATGCTTCCTCCCGCAGATGAGGATTGTCAACTAGAACATACAGGGCCTTGGTGGTGTGTCTCATAAACACCGTAGGCAGCTGATTTGTAGTTCGCTCTATCCAGACGTCACTAGGGGATCTATTGACATTCTTTTTATTCACGATCACAAATTGGACGTTAGAGATTGTGCAACGTCCGGTAAACAACTTTTAGGTCACCTGCTTTGGGCACTAGGGGAGGGACTTGTACTTCAGTGTCAGATTCTTTTCTTCCCTTGGTAGTTGGACATGGTATCATCATACCCTCTAGAGCACAGGGGATCATTCTTTGATTGGGGGATGTAAGGTTCATTTCCTCAACCTTTATGCTCCCAACAATAGAGGGGATCGTGTCCTCTTGTGGAAGGAGCTTCTCTCTTGGGCCCCCATTGCAGACTTGTGGGTCATTGGAGATGACTTCAACATGGTGGAGTTGCCTTCTTGCTTTGGTGTCCACTTCCACAGTCACTTCCTTCTTAGCAGTTTGTACTTCAATGTGGACAAGATCTTTGACGACTAGCTGCGGAGTAGGAGGGGAATCCTTACAAGATTTTACAGCCTCATCAATTATTGCCTACTTACCAAGCCCTTCCAGAATGTGAAGTCGAGCCTTCACTTCTGCCAGTTCCAATCGTAGCTCTCTCACTGCCTGCTGCAGATAAAAAATCTGATCTTGTTGCCCAAGGATGGGTCATTTTGAGCCTTCTTGTTGGTAATTCTGTGCATATGGAGAGGGTGTCATGGCTGCAACTGTAGATACCGAGTCCTGATGAAGGTTGAAGGAGTTGACGGGGACTTGGAGGAGAGGATAGGCCAATCCATGATTGGTTGTCTATTGAACCCCCTAGGTTAACCTAACCCCCGCATTGGGTTGGGGGTTTAGCCTAACTCGGGGTTAGGGTTAGTGTGTTTGCTGCTAGCCGAGGTAACTGCTGGCTGAGACAAAGGGCTGATGGGTGGAGGGCTGCTAATCGGCTGACGGGTTATATGGAGAGGCACGAACGGAGAGGTACGGGCTGCTGCTGGCGGGTGATGGGCTGTACGGACGAGAGGGAGAGAGAGATACAGAGAGTTACATACGGACGGGGGAGAGGGAGAGAGAGAGAGAGAGAGAGAGTAACATCTCCAGAAGCCCTCACTGGACTATGAGGCAAAGCACACACAAAAAGAATAAACACCAACATTAGTTATAGACTGAGGGTCTCTTGGAAATGTATATACCACTCCCAAAGTTATTATAGCTTAGCTACAATATACTACGTAAGATAATCGGCCTGTATTACATCAGTTTAAGACTGAGAGTCCTTGGGTTTGGATTTAAAGTCTTTGATAAGTGCTTTTCCATCTCTGTAGACAGCCCACTTTCCTTCTTTGCGAGCATCCTTCACTTTGTTCAATTTTATGGCTTTCATCTTGAGCTGAGTCGGGGTGAGCTCCTCTGAGATCCATATCTTGGTACCTCTCAGCTTATAGGTTTGCATGACAATCTTGCTTCTTGGCCTCCTATCATTGACAGAGTCCTTGAGTTTGGATTTAAAGTCTTTGATAAGTGCTTTTCCGTCTCTATAGACAACCCATTTTCGTTCCTTGCGAGTGTCCTTCACTTTGTTCAATTCTATGGCTTTCATCTTGAGTTGGGTTTGGGTGAGCTCTTCCGAGATCCATATCTTGGTACCTCTCAGCTTATTGGTTTTCATGAGAATCTTGCTTCTTGCCTACTATCATTGAGTCTCGCGGGAGAGTCTAAGGAGAGAGGGAGGGGGAGAGAGAGAAAGAAAGAATAAAAGATGTATTAACATCCGCGGGAGGCCTCGTGGGCCTATGGGACAAAGTACACAAAAGAGAAACTCATACAAGCTCAATGGGCTGGAGCAAAGGGCTAAGGCCCTTGCTGAGTACTAATCTATAGTGATCTATTGAGCTTAGTCAAAGCAAACTGAGAGTTGGGACTCAAAAGCCAAATCCCAGCATCGTGGTGGCTCTCCAGTGAGCTGTGAAAATATCTCGAATTTGTGCCTGTCAGGCTGTCTGCCGCTGTGGCAAAGGCGCGATCTCCTCGATCTCTGAACCCACGGAGCTATGTCCAGAGTGACCCCTCATCTCTGGCAGTCTCCATTGAGGAAAGCTGTAATAGGATAGACCTCAATAGAGTGTGCTCTAGTCCCTCTTTTGACGGCCTCATGTCGGCTCCTGCTCCTGATCCAGACTGCCCTCATATCAGCTAACTCCTCATCTATCCTACTAGGCCTTGGAGCTGACTCAATGCATAGAAGTATGTCATGCGTCGCTGTGCTCGGTCAACCTCTCTACCTTGTGGCTTGGTCGCATTCCTACTGCTCTCTGATCTGCGGCAGTACTGTCTCCCTGTGTCGGAAGTGGATTAGTCATGACAATGGACCGAAGCCGCTCCCCTCCGGATAGAGACTATTGTATCGGCCTCGCGTCTCATAGTAGGCTCGGCAGACACAAAGAAAACGCTCCTATCTCAACTGCCCCCAGTGTGCATAACATTCAAATCCGCTGCTCTCTGGGTATAGATGCAGCTCTCCCGGCCTCAATCCTCAACTAATGGGACGAAACTCGCATCTATTTGATGGCGATCCTCAATGCATATGAGACTCCTCTGTCCTCGAGGTAATGGGGTCTGATGATGAAACCCTCCTCCTATACTCACAATAAGTAGTCGCGATAAAACTGGATCTTGGTAGGGAGCTCCTAGTACCCCCTCCAAGTCCGGGATGTATGGGGTTGGAGGATATCTAACCGTATGATATGGTTAATCTCATCTCATGGGATCGACTTAGGTGTCGCTTCCATGCTGTACTGAAAGGGGATAAGCATGTCCATCTGAATACCATGCCTGGAAAACCATGTGGAGATACAAGCATACCACATATCTGCTCCACTCTCTGCTAGTCGTCTGGATGACTCTAAGGCCAGCCTTGGTAGTCTTTAGTGAGGTAAGTCCCAAACTCCGTGGATGAATGTGATTGTCTGAAAGAGGGCATCAACCTGGAGAGGTGTCATGGCGAACTATACCTGTACTATCTCATGTGGGACTCAGGGCTTACTGTGAATCATCCTAGACCCAATAGTCACCTGTAGCCGCTCAAATCTCTTCCACTTTGCCAAAAGAAGATCACTCCCCCAGAAGGGTCATGTATACATGGCTGTCGGTGCACTAGAGTGTCAAAAAGCCAGCCCTTCATCGATGGATCACCTAAAAGCACTGTCTCTTTAGTCGGGCCATAGCACACTTCCCATGTGTGAGTCGTCCCTGGGCTGCATGAGTCATCATGAAGATGGGTCATGTGAAGATTGCTCGCAGAAGATTGCTTGCAGGTATGCACTATCTCCACTGGCTCACCTCGGTAGATGAAGCTATGTTGATGAAGCACTACATGCGAGGTGTTGAAGATCGTAGTCTTGGTTTCCCCAAGGTTGACTGTCAGGTCTCTCTCTTAGCAGAACACCTTTAGAGCCTCCAGATGCCTCTACAGACCCTCCGCTGAAGATGATATGACGATGGTGTCATCAACGTATAGCAATATCTGTATCATGAGGTCTCGGCCAGTAGTGATCCCTTGCCCCCTCGGCAGCCTATGAAGGACGTAATCTCATCAATGTAGAGTCCAAAGAGGGTCAATGAGAGGGGGCAACCCTACTTCATCCCTATCATGCTCTAGACCAAATTTGATAAACCTCTTGGGGCACAAACTCTCCCTTTGACAGACTCATATAGGATCATCACACCCCAAATCAGTGTCTCTAGGATCTACATCTCCTATAGTCTCCTAATCATGCGAGACCACTAGACAGTGTCGAAGGCCTTCCAAAAGTCTACAAAGCAAGCGTAGACTTTATGGCATCTAGACCTCGACTCCTCAATGATAGAGAGAGAAAGAAAGAAAGAAAGAAAGTTTATTAAAGTCTACGAAAGACTGATGGGTCTATGAGACTGATAAAAAACCTAATACAAACAAGCAGAAGGGTGGATCTACTAAGCGAGCATCATCACCAAAGCTGAACGCTAAGTCCTAAAAATAGATAGTCATATAGCATCAGTGGTGTCATCAACATCATCCTTATAAGTACAATGTAACCTCATGATGGTGTAGGTGTCAAGGGGGACTCGAGGGAAGGGCGAGATCGTGATGATGTGTAGCCTGTGGTGAAGCGTTGATGGCTGTCTGTGGGTGCAGTCTGTGGGTGCAGTCTGTCTCGGTCTCTTGGCGATGACCCTGCTCCTAACCAAAGCTATTGTAACTCTTGTGGGCCGTGCTCTAGATCCGAATAAGGAGGGAGTTCGCCAAGTATAATCTATGTGTCCATTGTCGAGTATGGCGTGTCTCGAGCTCTAGGACTCTGCTACGTCTCCCGATAGGAGCTGTGTGGTCCATACGGTCTGAATGGAAAAACTCAGTAATCATGCTCTAAGAGAGAGCGGACTGTGTGTCGTAGGTCTATCTCCGCGCCCTGAGTAGAAGCTCTCTATGCCGAAGTGGCTCGTGAAGGAAGGCAGCAAGACAATTTTGGTCTGGGTATGTAAGGAGCTTGGTGAGGGACCCAAAACCGTCTATGAAGAGGCAATGATATTGGCCAGGGATCTCATAGTATAGAAAGCATCTAAATGTAAAGTGTTCCTCAGACTCGATCTCCTGTCGATCCATATGCTGCCCTCCTTGGAGATCCCCTCATCTCATCCCCTCTCGATACGGAGTCAGTGCGATGACACTCGAAACTGCCCGATGGCGATCTCCAGTGAGTGCGGTAGATGGATTCACGTATACTCTGGGAGGTAATCCTCCGAGAAGAAAAGGCAGTGATCCCTATAGAAGTTGAGCTTCGCTCGAAGCTCCCTCGGCTCCAACCAAGTCCTGAAAGTGTGTAGCTGTAGGAGGTCCTCTCAAATGACCCGGTTCACCTCATGGTACCCAAGTGGGATAGATGGAGCGTCTAAGCTGTATCAGAAAGGAGGCAACCTTGGAGTCCCAGTCTCTTGAACCACCTACGTGTCCAACCCCTCTTGTCTCCTCCATCTATGAGACTCATGGATGATGCCAGAGCCAGCCATGGTAACCTACGTCCTTTCGATGTGTAAGATCCATACTGTCTGACTCGATGGAGATAGGTGATAGTTTGGAAGGCGGCATCTAGCTACAAGGGAGTAGCTCTGAACTCGCCCTAGATTATATGGTGTGGCACTTATGGCTTGCCTCCACGAGAGCAAGAGGATCTGTAATCACTCTACTCGAGCCAGCTCTGTGTCTAAGAAATCTGGCCCCCAACAAGGGCGGCCATACATGCCCAGTCGTCGAACCAAGGAGTCATATAGGAGAGTCTTGGTCCGAGGGTCCTGAAAATGTAAATTGAAGCACTGTCTCTCCAATTGGGCAAGTGACGCGTAGGCTCTACTCAAACGGGCCTGCATCGCTGTCCTCATCGTGAAGATCGGGCAAGAGAAAACAACACCTAAGTAGGTATACGAGGAGACAATCTCAACCGGCTCCCCATCGAAAGTGAACTCCTCCCTGTACATGGTTGCTTGAGATGTATTAAAGATCATAACCTTGGTTTTGTCAAGGTCGACTTTCACATTGTGCGACCAACAAAAGGCATGCAATGCGTCCAAGTGTCTCTCGAGACCCTCGGGACAGGAGGACATCTGTACCACATCATCTCCGTATAGGAGGGTCTCAACCAAGGTACCAACGAGAAAGCAACAAACCCCTCCTAATGTCCTCATAGATGTCTCAAGCTTGTCTATGTAGAGATCAAACAAGGTTGATGACACCTTGTTTGACCCCAATGGTGCTCATAATCTCCTCTGTCCATCCATCATGTGTCCAAACTCGGCCTGAGACTCTCTCATAGAGTGCCATAATAGCCGATCCAAGGTCCCATGGTCCCCCCGGAATCCTGTCTGCTGCCCCTCTGCTCTAAGTCCCTGCATCTCTGCGAACCGGCTAACCTTTGTGTTAAGTACTGATGCATAAATCTTGGAAATGACATGTCCAATAATGGTCCTGTAGTTTCTTGAGTTCATGGGATCCCCTGCCTTGTGAATAGGAGTGATAGTGTTAAGGGTCCAGGCGTGTGGGAAGCCAAGGCAAACTGCGTCATTGAAAAGCTTAGCTAGGATGAGGGTAGGATATCAACCCCATATGCAACAAATTCAGTGCAGAGCCCTTCGTGATCTTTCACTCGACCATTGTGAAGTTTCAATGCAGCGTCCTTGACGCCACCTCTAGTGAACAGGGTGCAAGTGGTGGGGAGGGGTGAGTGAGAGAGATTCGGGGCGGGCTGGTGTGGGAGATCACAAAGGCTGCGTGCATATGCGAGCCAAGTTCGGGTATCGAAGAGAGGTGAGGGTGATTTTCGCTCAAGGAACTTGCACCAAAAAACCTTGGAGTTGTTACTAAATAGTGTATTCAGTAACTCCTCATTTCAGCGGATAAAATCCTGCTTCTTTCGATGTACTAGATGATGGTATTCGCGTATCGTGTCTGGACTGTTCGGAAGATTATGTTTGGCTTCGAATTGGAGCTGTCAACAAAGGCCTTACACTCCGCATCGTACCAACTATTACAAGGCACATATCTAAGAGATAGAGGTCAAGTGGGACGTGTAGTGTAGGGAAAAGTGTGTAAGGCAGCCTCATGGAGTGAGCGGCTAATCAAGGCAGCTCGGTCCTCTAAGAGGGGTATGTGATTGATGTACATGAGTAGTGTGCAAAGTTGTGCAGAGTAAGCTGAAGCTAGGTCGTGATCAAAATGTATATCATGGTAAGTAGTGTGAGTGATCGGAGCAGTAGACGGCACTGTGAGACGGGGGTAGAGATGCTGAAGAAGAGATAAGTGTGGTCGGCCCCCAGAGTGAGTGGTGAGACAGAGAAGTCAATGATGTGTGATGCAAAGGCAGGGGATCCCATGATATAGTTAAATGTTAGAGTCCCCCCCCCCCCCCCCCGTGTGGGAAACAAGTGAAACCACTTGAAGAGAGCCATAGCTGAAGACCATTATAAATGACAAGATCATGCATCCTCCCCATATCCAAAAGTGAGTGTTAGTTACGATGTGATTGGACTTTGTTTGTCATCTGATACTCGGCTCATACCTACCTCATCCAAGTCAATATCGGGTAGCAGAATGGAGTCATCTCGAAAATCTAGTAGTGACGCTTGACGGGTGCACGTCCTAACGTTGAACTCCCCCATGAGAAGGACTTCCCCACGGCTTGAGAGATCTAGAATGTCTGGGAAGAGGGATGCATATGGTGATGACTCACCCTCCTCGCGCATGTCTCTAGCGAAGTGAGACGTCTCAGGTGGGAAGTAGTATACCGCTATAAAGAGGTCACGGCTACCAGTGCGCTGGATCCAGGCCCCTGTGAACCTGGAGTGCATATCCCTCTTCTCAACGAAGATGGCTCTGATGAGACAGGATCTGAAAAGCACCGCCACTCCTCCTGACCCTCGTACTTCACCTGTCTTCCTCATCTCGTCTCTGAATGCTGACTCCCATGTGTATCCGCTGATGATCGGTAGTGGGCGCTCTGGACTCTGGTGTGTCTCTATGTAGAAGACTATGTCACGTCCTGTGTAGGATTTCAACAAATTCCCTTGGTCTAACCATAAGGTACCGCTGCAGTTCCAAATGATGCATGCAAGGGATTCGTATCCTGAGTCCCATAGACCCCGCCCCCCTATGTGGAGGGCGTGTGGTTGCCTGACAGGGAGTCTGCCATCACGAACCACAGCCCACTTCCCCTCCTTACGAGCCACATCCCGCTGCAATAAGAGGGCACGCCTCTTCTCAATCTGTAATGGTGTCAAGTCCTCATCCATGGAGATCGTGGGGTGGTCACGTTGCGTCGATCTGTGTCGGAGTGCCGCCAGTCTGCGGGAGGCCTATGAGACAAAGTACGAAACCAAAAGTAACTCATACAAGCCGCTATGGGCTGAAGCAAAGGGATCACTAAGGCCCTTATTGAAAGCTAAAGTGCTAAACTAGTGAGCAAAATAGCAAAGTAGCAAAAGGGCCAAATAGCATCAGGTGCTCAAAGCTAATGCACCGAGTACATGTAGAAGCTCCATATCCAGGCATCCTGGTGGCTCTTTGATGGGGTGTAAGGAGCTCTCATATCTGTTTGTCGAGCTATCTCTCGGGGTGGCGGAGGGCATGGTCTCCTTGATCTCCGTATCTGATGGGCTACGTTAAGGGTGACGCCTCTCTCTGGCGGTCTCCTCTAAGGGCTTAAATAGACCAGAACTAGACCAGAACTTGATCATGTGTGCTCTGGTCACTCTCTGTGCCGCATGTGGAATGTGTGCCTCTCGTCTGGCAGCATTGTGGCAGCTCACTGCTAGTCCATGATGCTCTCATCTAATCTAGCTCCTTTCCCTCAACCTCCCGGGAGTTGACTCAGATGCATAGAAGTCTGTGACATGTGTCTCCTTTCCCTCAACCTCCCAAGAGCTGACTCAGATGCATAGAAGTCTATGACATGTGGCAGCATCGTGGAAGCTCACTGCTAGTCCACGATGCTCTCATCTAATCTAGCTCCTTTCCCTCAACCTCTCGAAAGCTGACTCAACGGGAGCTGACTCAGATGCATAGAAGTATGTGACATGTATCTCTGCTCGGTCGATCTCGGTGACCTGTGGCATCACCCCTTGCTGCTCTCTGGTCTGTCAGATCAATTAATCTCTGTGTCGTCACATCTCAATCAGACAGAGCCCAACACAAACCTTGTCAGAACAATGGATTAGCCGTGTAAGCGGGGACCTAAGCCATGCCCCTCCTGAAAGAGATAGTGATATCGTCCACAGATCTCATAGTAGACTAGGCAGACACATAGAAAGTACTCCTCTGTCTCGATCTCTCCCTTCGTTCATAGTATGTAGATCCTCTGCTCTTTGGGTGTGCCTGCAGCTCTCCCTGCCTCAATCCTCACATGATGTGATGAAACTCGCAACTGTCCGATGACAGTCATCAATGCATGTGAGACTCTCCTATCCTTGAGATACTGGGATCCGATGACGAGACCATACTTCAAGACCCTAAGAAACTGTTCATGTAGACCTGGATCTTGGTGGGGAAGTCCCAGTCTCCCCCCCAGGTCCGAGACATATGAAGCTGGAGGAGGTCCAACCGTATGATACGGTTGATCTCATCTCGTGGGATCAGCTCGGGTGGTGCATCCATGATGTACTGAAAGAGGGAAAGTCTATCCATCTGAATGCCGTGGTTAGCAAACCATGTGGATACAAGTGTACCATGCTGTATCAACACCGCTCTTTGTCAATCGCCTGGAAGACTCTAGTGCCAGCCTCAGTAATTTCCATTGGCGTAAGGCCCAAACTCTGTGGAGGAATGTCACTATCTGAAAGATGGCATCAACCTGGAGAGGGGTCATGGTGAACTCTGCCTGTATAATCTGATGGGGGACCGAGGGCTTACTCCGAATCATCCTAGATCCCATAGTCATCTGTAACCTCTCAAATCTCTTCGACTCTGTCATTGAAATGTCACTCCCCCAGAAAGGCGTTGCATACATGGTAGTCGGGTCTCACCACGGTGTCAAAAAGCCAACCCTTCGTCGGAGGGTCTTGAAAGTGTGCCTGGAAGCACTACCTCTCTCCCCGCCCTCGTATGAGTTGTGTTGTAACTACATGGGTCATCATGAAAACTGGTCCGGTGAACACTGGCCCTAAATATATGTAAGGATGCACCATCTCTATGGGCTCATCTTAGTACATGAAACTATGTTGGCGGGATAACACTTGGTCTTTCCAATGTTGACTGTCAAGTCTCTCTGTAGAACATCTCCAGAGCCTCTAGATGTTTCTTCAATCCCTCTGTTGAGGATGATATGAGGACTATTTATTTGCGCACAACAGTATCTGCACCATTAGGTCAGCTAGAAGTGAACCCTCTCCACCTAGACAGTCTACAAAGGATGTAATCTCATAGATATAGAGCCCAAAGAGAGTCAGTGAGAAAGGGCAGCCTTACTTCACTCCGATAGTGCTCTCAACCCAGTCCGATAGACCTCCCGGGACACGTACTCTCCCTCTAATAGACTCATATAGACTCATCACCCCCCAAATCATGATCTCTAGGAGCTGTAGCTCCTGTAACCTCCTGATCAAGTGGGAACATGGGACAGTTTCAAGTGCCTTACAAAAGTCTGGAAAGCAAGTGTAGACTTTCTGGCGCCTCGGCTTCGCCTCCTCAATGATAGTGAAGATGTGGTCCAAGGCGGAGTAAAACCTGCCTACCCAAAAGCCCGATGCCAAGGACCCTCTGTGTGGCTGTTGATCTCCCTTTCTAGTACCGACCCCATATATCTTAGCTAGAGTGTGGCCAATCATGAGAGAGAGAGAGAGAGACACACACACACACACACACACAGAGAAAGAAAGAAAGAAAGTGTATTATTGTCCACTAGAGGCCAAAATGGGCCCATGGGACATCAAGAACTCTGCATACAAGATAGCACAAAATCAACGTGCCCCAAAGAAGAGGCATCGTCGAATATCATCTAAGTGCTACGCAATATAATGCAAGTGAAAGTACATAATGTTAAAATACAGAGTAAACTAGATGCAAGGAAATCGCCCCCGGGTGCAAAATGGGGGGATGAGCACAATATGCCAATGCAAAGATACAAGTCCAGGTGTCACGGAGTCTGAGAACCAAAATAATACTGGAAATCCTGTCCATCGACTCTGCCTCCTGCTATGAGAGTACAAATCTGGGCAAAGGTGAGGTGAGCGGCTGGTGGGGCGAGATCTCCATGAGTAAGTCTCCTCCGAAATGCTGCCATCATCCTGGATCGTCTGGAGATGAAGCGGCGAGTACGTCCCCTATGTAACAAGATCCTGCGGCATCTACAAACCATCTCATATGTACATCCACATGGTGGAGGCATGTGTCCTGTGTGGGCTCTGCCGTCCTCGTGCTCCTCCTGGTCTCTGTCCTCTGGTATGGCGTGTGCCTGAGCTCTATGAGGCTGGGCTCTATCACGCTCCGGTCTGTGCTCTCTGAGGTAGTCTCGCCGAAGCAAAGGGCTAGGCAATGCTGATCCTCGTAGTCCATCACTCGTGAGAGAGGTCCAAAGCCATCCGTGAAGAGACAGTGGAATCTACCTCTGATCTCATAATATAGCGGGCATCTGCAGATGAAGTGCTCCTCTGACTCCACCTCTCCCATGGTGCAACAAGGGCAGATCCTGGTCTCTCGGCCTGGTCGCCGTCCATCCTCCATGCGTCGCATCCTACCAGCCTCTATCTCGAGCTGATGCGAAGAGACTCTAAGCTGGCCGAGGGCAATCCTCAGTGAGTGGGACATGTGGGTACCTGTATAGCCTGGTGGGATGACAAATCCATCCTCTGAGATCCGAAGGAAGTGGTCACGATATGTGGCCATCTTCACCGGAAGCTGCGTGGGATAAATCCAAGTGCGATACGTATGAAGCTGCAGCAAGTCTGCTCTCATGACCTGGCTAAGCTCGTGGCGAGTCAACTCGAGATGAGGGGCATCTATGCTGTATCGGAACGGAGGCAGTCTATCCATGTCTAGTCCAAGAGATGTGAGCCACCTAGTGAGTCTGAAGTACCAGCAGTATCGGGTCCCTGATCGTGCCAACTCCATAGAAGATGCAAGTGCTAACCATGGCAACCGAGCTCTGCCTGCTGCTGAGTCTCCAAACTCCCTGACCCTGTGCAGATACATGACCGACTGAAACGCTGCATCCAATGCAAGGGGAGTAGCTCCAAACTCTGCTAGCATGATCTCGTGCGGAACTGTAGCCTTGGCCCTAATGAGCCGGGAGAACATGATGATCTGTAATCTCTCTACTCGTCTCCAATCTGCAGCGCCGAGGTCTCCTGCCCAGAAAGGAGCTGCATACATCGCAGCTGGTCTCACCAGTGTATCAAAAAGCAAGGATTTCGTATCGGGATGCTGAAAGTGGGACTGAAAACACTGACGCTCAAGATGAGCCAACGAAGCATACCCTTTACTAATCCTATCTCATGCTGCATATGTCATGGTGAAGACCGGTCCCCTGAAAACTGCCCCCAAATAAGTGTACTCTCTAACAAGCTCAATGGGCTGTCCGTCATAAGTGAAGCAAAACTCATCCGTGCTGTAAATACGATCAGAGGTGTTGAAAACCATAACCTTGGTCTTGCCAAGGTTTACGGTCAACCCCCTGTCCTGGCAAAACCTGTGGAGTGCCTCAATATGTGCCTGGAGGCCCTGAGCAGTAGAGGAAATGAGAACCACATCGTCCGCATACAGGAGGATAGGAATGGAGGATCCTGAGAGAGTAGAGCCCACACCACCTGTCATCTGTACAAACATCTCTAGCTCATCAATATATAATCCAAAGAGAGTAGGAGAGAGCGGGCAGCCCTGCTTCACCCCAATCGTGCTGCATACCTCCTCTGAGAGCCCCTCACGTGTCCGAGCCCGACCAGTGACCCTCTCATACAAAGCCATGATAGCCCACTGTATCTCTCCACTAAAGCCCATCTGGCGAATCCTCTGAAACAATCTGAATCGCGGAACTGTGTCAAATGCCTTCCTGAAGTCCACGAAGCAACAATAAAGCCGTTGCCTTCGTGACTTCGCCTCCTCCACCAGTGCCCTAAGTGTGAGGATGTGGTCAAGTGTCGAATGATCCCTACGAAATCCAGCCTGCCCTCTGGCTCTGAGTCCTGTCGTCTCGGCATGGTCATTTATACGGCTTTCCAAAACTGATGCAAAGATCTTGGCCATAACGTGGCCGATCATGATGGTCCTGTAATTCAACGGCTCCATAGGGTCCCCCGACTTGTGGATAGATACTATGGTATTGCCTAGCCAGGACTGTGGTAGGCCTGTACAAACAGACTCATTGAAGAGACGGGAAAGAACAAAATCTAAGGCATCAATCCCATGGATTACATACTCCGCTTGCAATCCATCATACCTTATGCATTTCTACAACCTTGAACTTAGGCAATCCTGCAATAATATTTTGGGCCTGCATCCTTAGCTCTCCCGTTCTTCAATCGGTGGACTGCTGCACGGACACTCTCTGGTGTGAAAAGACTAGATGAAGCTGGCCTAGGGGAATGGGATAAATCGATGGCTGGCTGATCTGGAACATCGTATAGAGCTGAAGTATATGCAGACCAGACACGTGGATCTGTAAGGGGGCTCTGAGACTTCGAGCGGAGGAATTTTCTCCAGAATTCCTTGGAGTCACAGCTGAAAAGCAAGCTTCTCAGCTCCTCCTCATTCTGGGCTAGAAATCGGCGTTTCTTGCGCCTAACCAACCACTTGTAGTCTCTCTTGGTTTCGGTAAGGAGGGGAGACTTCTCCTTGGTCTCAAGGTGAAGTTTCCTGCAGAGTTCCTTACACTCCTCGTCATACCAACCGTTGCAAGGAACAAGACCAACCGGTGGGGGACTAGACGAATGACACGTGGCAGGGAAGGACATGTGGGCGGCAGAAACGAGTGAAGAATGTACAAGTTCCCACCGGTCCTGCGTGGATGGTAGAGCATCTAATAGATGAGGACGGAGTAGGCGGCTGAGGTTCTGGCTATATACATCATCGAACTCGTGGTCGAAATGAACCTCATAATAGGATTGGCGGTCGTGATGACGAGGGGGGGGTGGGTCATGGGAGACATGAGTCAAAGTAAAGTGGATGAGTGCATGGTCGGCAGAGGGCATGAAGGGGCTAACAGTAAGGCTATGGATGGAAGGGACTAGAGTCGGGGGACCTATGATGTAGTCGATCACGCTAGTGCCACGCCCAGAAGCAGAAGAGAATGTAGGCATGGAAGACTGTGGCCACCTGGACAAGCCGTTATAAATGACCATACTGTGCGAGGTGAGGAGCTCTAGTAACTGACGTCCCTGATCTGTGGGCTGTACTGTGCAGTCTGATGAAGTCCGACAGAGGCTATCATTGTGAGATGCCGGAAGTATGACCGGATCCTCCATGAAGTCATAAGTGAGGGCCTGTCTGTTTGAGGTCCTCGCATTGAAGTCTCCTAAGAGGATGACTTCTCCGCGATGTGAAAAATCTGCAATGTCCGTTGAGAGATCCTCAAATATGGACTGGCCTGGTCCAGTGGAAGAATAAAACGACTGCGCCGGGGGGAAGTAGCAAACTGCAATAAAGAGATCTCGCTGAGGGGCTCTGCGGTGGATGCGTACCCACAAGAATCGGGCATGTGAATCCGCTCTCTCCACTGTGATGATCCGATCGAGATGCTCTCTGTACAAAATGGCCACTCCTCCAGATCCTCTCACTCCAAATGTTCGAGTGTGCTGTCTGAAGGCAGATCTCCATGTATATCCTGTCACTCGTGGCAAAGGTCTCTCTGGACTCTCGTGTGTCTCTGTGAAAAAGATGATATCTCTCCCAAAGAATGCCCCCCGTAGATTGCCTGGCTGTGCTGTAAAAGAACCATTGCAGTTCCATACAGCGATGCGTAGACTATCTGACAGGTGGTGTGTCCCATGAGCCCTGTCCCGTCAGGCGGTCGGAGCAGGAGGTGGAGGTGGGGCCATATCTGCTGGTCTGTCATCCCTAGGCACTGTGGGAGCACGCCTCAAGGTGCCTGTGATGAGTCTGCCATCCCTGATCACTGCCCACTTGCCCTGAGCTCGGGCTGCGTCTCTCTGAGGCATGAGCGCCTTGCGCTCCTCAACCTGTATCTGAGTCAGATCCTCGTCCATGGAAATCTGTGGGTGGTCTCTGAGTGTCCCTCTCCTCCTGAGGGCAGCTAGACGTGCCTGGGCATCTCTGAATCTGATAATGAGGGGCTGCTCTCTAGTACGATCTCTCCCGACTCTATATGCTCCTACTATGCCATGATCCTGTACTCCCAATGTCTGAGAGACAAAGGTCACAGCCTGTGTCATCGTGGACTCTGTCTCCGAGGGCAAGATACCACGAATGCGAATGTTGAGGGCCTTTGTGGCCCTCTGCTGTGACTCGGCCAATGTAGCTGATACAGTCGATCTCTGAGGCTGTGATGGCTGACGGCGGACGACATCCACCCACTCTGTGGCTCTCTGGACCTCTGTCTGAAGGGAGGTCAAACGCTCCTCAACCGCTGCTACTGCTGTAGTGGGAGATGTGTCTATGTGCTGAACGCGAGTCTCGATCTGTTGCACTCGCTCTGTGTGTCCATGAATCTCTCCAGCAAGAGTCCTATGAGTCGCCTGTAAGACCTGAAGATCTGTTCTAATAGACAAGATCTCCCGATCCTGCTGTGTCACTCGATCAGTAAGAGATGCAACCTGAGCTGTAAGTAGAGCAATGGTCTCGTCCTTCCTGTGAAGCATCTGAAGGGCAGCTCGGAGGTGGGTCTGAAAGTGCTGAAGCTCTGGTAGGATGTGCTGGCAAGGACAAACAGTGCAAGGCATGGAAGGAGAAAGAGAAGGAGAAAGGGGGGAAACCGGTAAGGTGGGTAGCGGGGATGAGGGAGAAGGCCGGAGAGGGGGAGAGAAAGCGGGTACCGAGGATGGAGAGGAGGGGAAGGCTAAAGTTGGAGAAGGGGTAGGAGAAGAAGGGACCTGAGAGGGGAGGGGTGAAAAAAACTGCGGGTACAAGGTGGCTATGGGTGGAAGATGAGATAATGGGGCTGAAACCGGTGTACCTGTGACTGGGAGTGCGGCAAGTGCGGGCACTGCGCTGGGCGGAAGATGAGATAGTGGAGCTGAAACCGGTGTACCTGCAACTGGGAGTGCGGCAAGTGCGGGTACTGCTCTGTCCTTTGAAGAGGATGCAAGTCCTCTTCTACTATAGTGCAGCATGTCGGTCGTGGAGGCCATTGATGTTGCTACTGTTGCTCCTTCTGTAACATGCTCGACGATGTCGGCCATGTTTAATTACGGGAAACGGGAAACCGGCGGCATTGAAAAGCGGGAGATGGCGAGCGCTGCCAATGCGCGATGAGCGGGTGAGCGGGGTGGGGGGCCTGAGCGGCTGAGCTGCGAGGGGGAGGGTCTGAGCGGGGTGAGCCGCTGCGAGGGGGAGGAGCTGCGAGGGGCGAGGGGCTGGGAGGGGGGTAGGGGGGAGCTGCGGGGGGGGAAGGGGGGGGGGGGGAGCTGCGAGGGGGGGGGAGGGGCTGCGAGGGGGGGGGGGGGCTGCGATGGTGCGAGGGGAGAGGTGGGAGCTGCGAGGGGGGGGGGGAGGAGCTGTGAGGGGGGGGCGAGGAGCTGCGAGGGGGGGGAGCTGCGAGGGGGGGGGGGGGCTACGAGGGGGGGCTGCGAGGGGGGAGGGGTGAGCTACGAGGGGGGGGTGAGGGGCTGCGAGGGGGGGAGGGGTGAGCTGCTAGGGGGGGCTGCGGGGGGGGAGGGGTGAGCTGCGAGGGGCTGCGAGGGGGAGAGGGGGGCTGCGAGGGGGAGAGGGGAGCTGCGAGGAGGGGCTGCGAGGGGGAGAGGGGGGGGAGGGGTGAGCTGCGAGGGGCTGCGAGGGGGAGAGGGGGGCTGCGAGGGGGAGAAGGGGCTGCGAGGAGGGGCTGCGAGGGGGAGAGGGGAGCTGCGAGGAGGGGCTGCGAGAGAGAGAGAGAGAGAGAGAGAGAGATAATATGATATGACTCTATTAAAGTTCACATGAGACCCTTCAAGATCTATGGGGCTAGCTATCACTATTAACTAATAGTGATCCCTTACATCCGATGAAAGAAAGAAAACATTACAAACTTGCTATGTAGTGAGCACTTGTGGCACTAGCTTGTGTGCTAGCCCTAGTACCTTGTTGCAATATTCCAAAACTTCTTTTAAGTAGCTTCCTAGCTTTTGGCTGGCTGCTCCACAGAGAGAGAGAGAGAGAGAGAGAGACAGTACCTTAAGCATGTTATGTATCCGATCGAGTGGCAATGAGTCAAAGTTGGTGAGCATGCCTAACACATAAGACTGCATACACAAGCAAACATAAAAGAATTAATAAATAACATATAAAAAACACAAATTAAAAAATGGAGATAAATTACAGAGCAAAATAATCTTTCAAAAACCAATTTCAGATACTTTAAAGTTGTCACACATCATAGGATTAATTCAACATTTTAATTATGTTACATAGAACCTTTAATGCTATATGGCGCTTGTAGGAAAGAAAACCTACTTTCATAAAATTCTAAAGTTATTACATAATAGGATTAATTCCGCATTTTAACTCTATTATGTAGAGCCTTTAATGCTATGTGGTGCTTGTAGGAAAGAAAAATGGATCACACAAAAAATCTCCTTACAAGGATGGCCAGTAGTGAAGCTTGTGAGAGCAACAGAAGACAGAAAGTTGGAGAAAGCTCAAATAAGTTGCACACACACGGACAAACACAAGAATTGTGGGTTTTAAGGTGGATCCTAGACTAAGATTAAGTCCTTATACCTTGGCTTAAAGATTGGAGATCTAAACACTACAAATAAGCAAGGACCAAACATTGGTCATACAAGCCGAGACTCAGTTTTACAACCCATGAGGGTGTTACCAAACCCATTGTGGGCATTATCCCAACAACTCCCCCCACAATGCAAATGTTTGTAATGAATCTGACTTAGTTCTCAAAGGCTGCATCATATGCAACATCAATCACCCTTTTAGAATCTTGTGTACCAAGGAGATTTTGAAAATATCCTTTGGTAAAGGAAAGTATGCCGGATTGTCCTTGGTAGACATCCAAACCACCTCATTTTATACTTTTTTATAAATTTCATCATACCTGATATCAATGTGTCCAGTCCTGGAAGTGTCCACAGTATTCTTGGCCACGCACTACATGGCTGGTGATCACAACCAATGAAACTGAACCCTCCTCTGCTATGCCAAGATCACCGAGCAATCTCCAATACTGAATGGTTTCACATAATTATGCATTTGCCGCCACATATAAACAGCATCAATGGAAGAAAGCGCAATGATATTATACTTTTTGCTCATCTGAGAAAACCTCTCAGAGAAAAGGTGCAGCTGATTGTGCACTTCTGTCCTCAATCACCTTTTGCAGAACCATTGCAACTTGACAATTTTGGACTGCCCATAAAAATCCCAAATTCCAGAGTAGCTTTGAGATACATAAGGATTCCTTTTGCTACTTTCCCGTAGCCCACTTAGGGATGTGTCTTATACTGGCTGACACAACTGATTGCATTGAATGTTAGGCCTACTCGTCATACGACAGAGGAAGCTGCCCCACTAGTTGCATTTAGTTGATTACCATCAACACAAATTTAGACCTATCTCCATGGGAGTCGAAATCAATTTGTAGTATTGCATGAAAATTTCCAGCAAGCAATTATCTTATTTTGCCAGGCTAATTTCCATACTTCTATGCCAAGAAATAATTCAGCTGTCCTAAATCCTAAAGTCCTTGCATTAAGCTGCTTTGAGTTGCCCTATGAGAGCCAACATCATCGCCTATAGTGATAAGATCATCCACTTTGAGCCCACTGCCAGTAATGAGAATATCATACGATGACCTGGGTACTTGTTTAAGTCCATAAAGAGGCTTCTAAATCTTGCATAACTCTTGCCCCTTACCTCTTCTACACAAATCAGGTGCTTGCTCCATGTTTACCTCCCATCAAAGTCTTCATTGAAGAATATACATTTGACATCTATTTGCCACAAGGCCAATGAAGAGCAATGCCATGGATTATCAACGCACTAATCCCCCTGAGTAATGCCATGGATTTCCATTGAAGAGCAATGCCATGGATTTCCAATGCACTAATCCCCCTGAGTAGAACCATAAAGGATAGCCCACATTCCTTTGAAGCACAATATGCTCATGAGTAAGATTTCAGCACTGCCTTTAAAGTTCATATTCCCGCATATTCTCTGCTTATTCCTTGTAAGTGGTATTCTATATAACCAAGATCAGATCAGTGTGCCACACAAGCATATTCACAGACTTCTACTCAAGAAACGTTATGTTATACCCTATGCAACTAAACTTGGTATGAGCATGCCTTACTAGCTTCTCAGTACCACTTATCATTGACCTCAAATGAGAAGCCAGCCCAATGGTTGGAACAAGAAGCTTGTTGGCCCTATCTAGCCAACCTGTTGATTTAGGGACCAGCCCAATGGTCAAAACAATAAGCTAGCAAGGTTGTTGAATATACTTTGCATGAATTGGGGTTCTCTTATAGTGAACTAATGTTCTTAGTGTGCTGGAATGTTCATTTTCCTTAAGCTTTACCATATTCAAACAAGGATATTGCAAACACAATGAATGTTCTTAATGGGTCTACAATGTACTTTTTTACATTTTATTGGATGAGTAGATAGGTCTCTACCTAACGGCTGAGAACTCTAATGCAAGAGCTGGGTAGAAGAGCTTTGAGCATTGCAAGCCTGGTATGTCAAGAGACACAAGGACATGAATGTGTGTTGCTACAAAATACACATAGACTTTGACCTAACCCGACAAGCTTTGAATGACTTGCGATGTGATCATGATGGAGAATGCCCCACTTGCAAACCACTCTCTCGCTACAATAAACAGGGACGAGACCAAAATCCACCACTTTACACAACCTTCATCGTCTCCTTAAGGGAACCCAGGCCCATCAAATGCTCCACCAAGCACGTAATGGATTCCTGTGAAGGGTAACGAACCTCTTGTCTAAACATCATCTAGAATCACTGGGGTAATGTTTGGAGCTGACCCTATCCGCAATGTGTCAGAGAGGTATATCTATAGGTACCCTGGTCCCTGAATGAATACCATCCTCGCTAAGGTAAATACCATGCTCTTTGTATAATGACCTTTTGGTGACATGTGGCTATAATAGGAATACTATGTCTGCTGAGTGTACACCAATGATAGCTGTCTCAGGTAATCCGAGGGATGACCAGCTGTGTCACACGTACGAAGAGTGCATCCAGGGAGTATTTGTGTAGGGGGAGATGACCAATGGAGACATATATATATATGGATGCATGTACATGCTGAATATTACTCATCAGGAGCCAAACGCCAGCATCATCCATGATAAAAATTCTACCACAAGTTAATCAACTGCAGTCCTTCCAATCTCATCGCGATACAGCCAGTAAAATGGTGAGCATTTGGCAGCTTTAACCTGCTTACTGGTAAAAGATCCAGGAAAAATACTTGGCAAAGCACCACAAAGAATTGGAAACAAAGGAAGTACCAGTGCTACAACTTGGTTCAAAAACATTTAAAACCATTGTGCTAGCAAAATGTACTGAAAACCCAAATGGTTTGATAGATGCACTACTCAAGGATGCAAAAATTAAATTTTCCCACTTCATATGATAATACCAATCATCATTAATAAGCAGAAAGAGCCTACACGGATCCTAAAGCATCTCAGATAAGTGAGTTCAAAAAAAAGTTTGGAGCCATGGCTAACTCTCTATTCTCTAGAGATACAATGGTAGATGGAAGATGGGGACAATTGTACATGGATATGATCGATGCCCTGAACTTACACCATGCTTATTATCTTAAGGGTCCGTGCCAAGAACTGTATGTCAACAAACAACATTTGAGTAGAAGAGTATAGAACCTCATAAACATTCATCTCCTGTTGCAATTGATCTTCCATTGAAGCCACTGCACTCTCCCCCTCCTCCTCTCCAAGAAGTGGTACAGCGGAATCAGTGGCCCCTAGAGTAGGGGCACCACTGCGACTTCCCACATCACCCATGTTCTCAACTATGGTGTAGTAAGATTCCCCTGGTTTGTCACCAGAAGACTCCAGAAGCACACCCTAAACAAGATAAAAACCAATACCAAAGGCAACATCAATAAATTTAATCATACATACTCCAATCAATAATGATACGCTATGGCTGGACACGAACACCAGACATCATAACAGTAACACACTCCAATTCCATCATTTCACCTATCCAGACAGAGTATGCGCAGATCAGGAAACAACAATCACCAAATCAGACATTATTACGGATGTGTGATAGGCATGACCCTTAACTTGGTTAACCCACAGCATTATTCGTCGGCGCAAAGTTGCTACAGGCACTCCCAAAGCAGCAGCAAGGTCTGTAGCTGCCCAACTGAATTCCAGGTACATAAACACAACAGTTCTACATTACTGAAACAGCCAAGTTCATTCCCAAAATAGCCTCAAATTTCTGATGCGATAAAAAAAGGCAAAGCATAAAAGTTTAATGCATAGGATCGCATCTGTATTCAAGTTGTTGATGGCCTTAAGTGAGTAAAGGTCAGATTTTTAGATATGCATCAGATTTCAACCCAATACCCACAAATATAAGTACACAGATTCTGATTCCTCGTTTCCTGCTTGATGGAAACCATCTACTAATGTGCAAGAGTGATGACCAAGAGCCAACCTTGAACATCCTTCAAATCGCATGATGATAGATGCATGCATGGGTGAAACCATGAACTGAGCAGCATGATCTTCAAATTGCAACTCCAACTGCACAAACTTGAACTTCGTGAAAAAATGGAAAACTTTGATCCAAATGAAGATTCAAGATTTATGCTCTAGAAACCAGCAGATAGGCTTCAGTAAGCTTGACAATTCCAAGTCGTTTTTTCCATTGAAGCTTGCAGCAGAAAACTTTGATCCAAACAAAGATTCAAAATATGTGTTCTAGGAACGATTAAGATATGTTTCAGTAACCTTGACAATTCCAAGATGTTTTTTCCATTGAAGCTTGCGGGGTGCCTTTAATGCATGGTACCTCTGTGCATAATCTTCAAGAAGATGATCTACTGCATCAGGTATCTTGATAGTCTCAGCCTGCAGTCAATTTGTCAGTGAGAATTCCTATGCAGATGAAGCTACTCAAGGTGAAAAGCAAAAGAAACTAGCATCCTGCTTAGCTTTTCCAGCTGAGAATTTTAGGGTCTCCAGCTGACAAAAAATGTATCTGGCTAGCATTAACACCTGAAATGGAGGCCAGAAAAGTGATGAAATAATTGTGGCATCGAGAATATCCAAGCATAAATCCTTGTCCCTCTTCTCATCTGTCAGATTGACAGAGCTACCAGTTGTCTGTTCTGTCTGCGAAAATACCCCTCTGGCACGTGCATAGAAAGCTGCGAGCCTTGAACCAGAATCACTACCTCTTGATAAAGGCATTGTTGGTGCAATTGAAGCCACTGACCCACCAGATGGAGTCGGTGCTTGCACCCTGGGAACAGGAGATTGTAGAGAAGTATTTGAGACTGAAGCTTTTATATTGGAGTTGATCCGCTTTGAGTCCGCAATGTCTTTCAGCATAATCTCACAGCTGTGCATGCTGCTTTCTCCAAAGCGCAGCTGAATTTACACATATATTGAAATCACATAGAAAGCGACAAAAATGGCATGACTGAAAGCTAAACAAGAACAAGCATTCTGGATCACTCGTAAAAAAAAGATATGAAGTACCTTCAGCAATTCCAATGTGCGAATCTCGCGATCAATGTCATAATCTGACTTGTTCAGCAGCTTTTCCGCCAACATTATGCGATACTCATTTACAAATAACTCCTTTGATCCATAAATACCAACCAACATACCAATAATATCCATTGACCTTCTGCTCTTACTTGTTCGGGACGGATCTGCCTCCACTGGATCAGGCTCCCAACTGCAACAAGGCAACATAGAGTGATAAAAGGAGCCCTGTGAAGAAAGTAGGACAACTTTTTTTCCAACCAGGTAGAAAGTTACCGTTCAGCAGCAGCCCAGGCCTCTTCATCATCTACAATCCCCTCATCTTCACTGTCCACATTATCCAGAACAGATGAACCCCTGCTAAGCTCTTCCAAAAGACTTTCTCCCACCCCTCCAAGACAAGAAGTACCACCAGCACCTGAATCATCTGTGAGCATAGTGACAATGCATCGGATTGTATCTTTCCTTCCTTTCAAATACTCCCTGATAGGTTCTCCCACAGCCTCAAGGAAAACCCCAGTGTGATCCATAGTTCGAAGAGCCTTAATGGTCGAGATATACTGAAGTAATATATCCGTTGTAGCTGCACCAGCAGTGAGCAACCGATGTCGCAGAGCTGTGCGAAACGACTCCACAAGCTTTGTATGCTGTCCTGTGTTGGCTAAGCATTGCCGCAAATCTTCTATAGCAGCCAAGCTTCAAAACACAAGAAAATTATCACACATGTGAGACACAAGAAAACAAGAAAAATTTTGAGGTGGAGCTGCAGCTCCTCCCCGTCTCCCCCTCAGCCCCCTCCCTCCCTTCTCAGCCCGCCTGCCCCCCCTCCTTCCCTCTCAGCCCCCCCCACCTCCCCTCCCAGACCCCCGCTTCACTTTCAGCCCCCCACCCCCTCTTCCTGTCCCCCCGCCTCCCCTCCCTGCCTTCCACCTCCTCTAAGCCCCTGCGCCCCCTCTCCCTACCTCCTCGCCTTACCCCCCGTCCCCCCTCTCAGCCACCCCGCCTCCCCTCCCTGCCCCCTGCTCCCCCTCTCAGCCCTCCCGCCTGCCCTTTCTGCCTCCCCGCACCCCCTCCCTGCCTCTCCGCCCCTCTCAGCCCTCTCCCACTTCTTTTCTCTTCATTCCATCTTCTCCGTTTCCCTCTCTCTCTCTCTTTCAGCCTCCCTCATGCTTCCCCTCTTTCCCTCGAGACGGACAGAGCCATTTATTTTCAGTTTGAGTCAGCCTCTCTCCCTCAATTGAAGAATGGCGCATTCAACCAATCCCCATCCACTTCCACCCGCCACAAGAAGATGCACTTTTCAAAAGACGAGTTGCTGCAGCTTCAAAAAGATATAAAATTGCAGTCTTCACCACCTTTTCACCTGCATCTATGGATCCCACCCTTCCAAACTTCAAGCCAGAGATTGGATGCTTGCAGCTTTACCCTTGGACCTCATCCCATGCCTTAAAGATGTTCGTCAAGCCAGAGATTGGATGCTTGCGGCTTTACCCTTGGACCTCGTCCCATGGCTTAAAGATGTTTGTTTGTTGGGACATGGTTTCTTCGAGGTGGTCTTTGATTCTCTAGAGGCTGCGAGCATTGTGCTTAAAGCCAGCCCATTGCACTTGGGTTCTAGGAGGATCTTTTTGCAGCATTTCACGCTGGGTTTTGACCTAGTAGAAGAGGATAGCCAGGCTTTTCACTTTTCACTCATCAGCTTCTCCCGTCGATTGGAGCTACCTTCAGAGTAGTTACAGAGATCCCCCCTCCCTAGTTTACCCTCTTCAGTAGCAAAGGCGTCAGATCGGATCGGATTCCTAGACTTAGGGTTGTCATCGATGACGATATCATGATCCAGTGCCCTGAAGGTTCTTTCTTTCAACAAAGAGTCCAGATTGCGGGCAAACAGGACCAGTGCAAGTTATGTAGGACCTTTGGGCATTTTGCTAAGGATTGCCCAATAAAGAAGAAGATGCTAAAAAGCCTTTTGGTGCAGCTCCTCCTCGACCTTGACAGAGTGTTCTTCCGGCACCGCATTCACATCCGACACGGGATGCACCACCCATTGCTCTTGGCCTCTCCTATTGGGTTTCAAGTAGTGTCCGTGCCCATCCACCACTTGTAGATTAGGACCGGCCCTCACTCATCCTGGACCCAGTCCCAATTGGTGCTTCGAGAATTCATGTTCTGGTTGCACATCGTGATTCTCATGATCCTCCTCAAGATGCAACCGCAATTGTACCCCTTGCTCAGCTCAGGATGAACTGCTCTAGATGTTGCCCTGCTTGTTGCTTTGGACACTGCCCCGATTGCAACTCCTCTCCTTGACACTATTCCTCCGGCGGATCTTCATGGTCATGGTTCTTCCGAGTAGGCCCATTCTTCGTCCACATCTCCCCTCATGGACCGAGCGAAAGGGGTTGTGCATACCATCTCTCCAGTTTCCACTGTGTGGATTTTATGTACCCCAACGAAATGCCTTATTTTCAGGAACTCTTTTTGTGCCCTGGTGGATCTAGCGGACTTTCCTGAGGAGGATTTTGTGCCCTCCACCTTCGGTGAGGCAATGATTGGTATTCCTTTTGACAGAGCGTCTTCCTCCTCAAGTGAACAAGTTCTTTCCCCCATGGATTTTCTCCCACTTGGCGCTCTTCCAGAGCAAGAGGTCTTCCCCAATGGAGGGGTTTGTTTTTGCCACAATGCCTTGCTGGTACATTGCCATCGTAGGCAACTTATCCGTACACAGCTCCATCCATGTATTACTATTCACGAACACAAGCTAGATGCCAAAGATTGTGCAAAGCTAGCTAAATTGCTTTCAAGTCACACATTTTGGTTACCATGGATGCCTTTTATGCAAAAGGAGAATCTCACTGAGGCAGTATTGTAGATTTGGGTCTCTCATATGCAGGGAGAAGTGCCATCCCTTCACATGTGACCATAGTCACAAGAAACGTTTCGTCTGTTTTGCCGTTTCACTGTTTCGATAGGTTTTGTTTCATTTCGTTTCGTGTTGTCAGACGAAACGGATAGGTTTCGAATTGATACTTAATATATACCCTTATAGGTGCAAAAAGATATGTTATATTTAAGTTAGAGTGAACAAAGAGAAATATAAAGTCAAGATACTAAAAGGAAATTCAAAACATAAACACCTTGGATTCTAGAAAAAACGGGGCAAAAATGTTTATTTTGATTTGGGCGAAACAAAGGTTTCGTTCAGAGTGTTTCGTCCTATTTCGAAACGTTTCGTCTGTTTCGCGTTTCGAGGTTTCGAAGAGGACGAAACGGGTTTTCATGTGACTATGCATGTGACAGCAGCCCTTTCTGATATTAGTGACTTCTGCCGTTCAATGGCTAGTACTAGAAGGCATAAGATTCTCATACAAGAGTTTCATCTTCGCTAGCAGTTGGCAGTCCTACAGAGGGAAGAGCAGAAATGGCCTACAAATGCTTGGATTCAAGAGCGCCTTGCTACAGGAAGGGCTCATCATCACACATTGCTAGATCAGAGAGCAGAGTATGCCTTTCATACACTAGAGTCTTTTGGACTCAGATGGGTGGGCATTTCTGCTCTACTCATGGTCCAAGACATAGTAGAGAGAGTGTCACACAGCTTATTGACTTACGCAGGGTATTGCAGACAGATCCAGATGGCGTCTTGCATATAGATACTGATTTTTATGCCTTCCTTCTTGCAGCAAATCCTGATACATTGGGCAGAGATGATGCCAGGTTTCACATTTGGCAGCACATTCCATTATCGGTGAAACCAGATATGAGGATCTCGTTAGATGCGCCTTTCATTAATATGGAATTCAGGACTGCACTTCTTGCTCTCCATAAGGGCAAGTGCCCGCGTTTGGATGGGCTTTCACCAACCTTCTTTATCGCCTGTTGGGATGAGATTATGGATCACATTACCTCAGCCTTGTCAGGGCATTTGGGACTCTGATCCTACGCCTGACTCATTCAAAGAGGTTCTCATCCATCTCATTCCAGAGTGGGGTTGCAGAATTTGGTGTCACAATGGGACCTATCACCCTCTTAGGCACCTTATACAAAATTCTGGAGAAAGCAATTAGTTTATGGTTGCAACCCTTTCTTCTTAATCTCATTCATGACACGCAGACCATGGCAGGAGCATTTTTTATAATATCTTCTTTTTTTGGGAGGCTTCAGATTGGGCTATGCATAGCGGCCAGAAACTAGCCATTCTACTCTTGGATTTTGAAAAAGCTTACGACTGGGTAGATAGGGATTTTCTAGAGGGCACCCTTCCTCGTTTTGGATTCTCAAATGTTGGGTCTCCTCTTTGTATAGATTAGGCACAGCCATGCGCTTATCAGAGGGATCAGGAGAGAAAGAAAGAAAGAAAGAAATTTTATTAGAGTCTTCGGAAGACCGATGGGTCTATGAGACAGGAGTCGAAGAGAAGAGCCTTGGTCCAAGGGTCTTGGAAGTGGGAGTGAAAGCATTGTCTCTCTAGCCGAGCCAGTGAGGCGTATCCCCTGCTCAGTCTGGCCTGCATCGCTGGTCTCATCGTGAAGATCGGGCCGGAGAAGATGACCCCCAAGTAAGTGTATGAGGATACAATCTCAACTGATGACCCACCAAAAGTAAAAGTAAACTGCTTCCGTTGCATGTTTGCTCGAGAGGTGTTAAAGATCATGACCTTGGTCTTGCCAAGATTGACCTCCAAATCATGGGATAAACAAAAAGCTGGCAATGCATCCAGGTGTCGCTGGAGCCCCTCGGGTGTGGACGACAAGAGTGCCACGTCATCTGCATAAACAAGAATCCTGATGATGATCCCGGCAAGTGAGCAACCGGTCCCTCCGAGCGCCCCCATGAAAATCTCAAGCTCATCGATGTAGAGGCCAAATAGGGTCGGTGATAAGGGACAACCCTGTTTGACTCCTATAGTACTCAAGATCTCATCTGTCCAACCTGCGCCTGTCCAAACTCGGCCTGAGACTCTCTCATACAGTGCCATGACTGCCCAGATGCTCTCCTGATCAAATCCCAATGTCTGTAGGCGTGTGATGAGACGAGCTCGAGGTACTGTGTCAAAGGCTTTGCGGAAATCCACAAAGCAACAATATACCCTCTCCTTCCGTGATCTGGCCTCCTCAATGACACTCCTGAGTGTGAGTATGTGATCCATAGTCCCATGGTCTCACCTGAAACCCAGCCTGACCCTCTGCTCTGAGCCCTCTCATCTCTGCGAACAGGCTGACCAACGCATCCAATACAGCTGCATAGATCTTGGACATCACATGTCCAATCATGATAGTCCTGTAGTTATGCGGGTCCATGGGATTCCTTGCCTTGTGGATGGGGGTGATGGTGTTGAGTGTCCAGGTGTAGGGGAAGCCAAGGCAAACAACATCATTGAATAGCTTTGCTATGATCGGGGCTAACGTGTCGATCCCATATGCGATAAACTCAGTGCATAGCCCCTCGTGATCCTTAGCTCGACCATGTGCAGTTTCAATGTCGTGTCCTTAACTCCCCCTCTAGTGAACAACGTGCAAGTGGTGGGGCGACGTGTGTGTATGAGATCTGGAGTGGGCTGGTGTGGGACATCATAAAGATGGTGTGCATACGTGTGCCAGACTCTCGTGTCGGTGAGGGGTGATGGAGACCTACGCTCAAGGAATCTCCGCCCAAAAATCCTTAGAGTTGCTGCTGTACAAGATGTGCAGCAGTAGCTCCTCGTTTCGACGAAGAAATGCCTGCTTCTTTTGACGTACGAGACGTCAATACTTGCGTACCGTGTCTAGTGTGTTCGGGAGGTGAGGTGGTGGTCTAGTGGACCGTGTGGTGTGGAGAAAGATTTGGAGGGCAGCCTCGTGGAGTGTGCGACTAATCAGGGCAGCACGGTCCTCTATGAGTGGTATGTGATCGATGTAGGTTAGGAGTCTGTTTAGGCGTCTAGAGTAGGCCGGTGAGAGGCTATGATCAAAGTGTATGTCGTGGTAGGTGTCGTGCTTCCTATGTGGTGTGTGGTGTGGCTAAGCATGGGGTGGCAATAGTGAAGAATAGGTATGTGTGATCAGCTCCTGGAGGGAGTGGTGCTACGGTGAAGTTGGTGATACATGAAGTGAAGGTAGGGGATCCCATGATGTAATCTACTACACTAGTGCCCCCCCCGTGTGGGAAGCAAGTACAGCCACTTGAGGAGGGCCATAGGTCAAGCCCGTTGTAGATGATGAGATCATGCATCCTGCCTAGATCAAGGAGCACATGTCCATATGATGTAACACGCCTGTGTTGGTCCGATGAGGTCCTGGTCATACCTGCTCCGTCTAGGTCCATGTCTGGTAGCATGATAGAGTCGTCTCGGAAGTCCAGGAGTGGTACCTGGCGCATGCTCGTCCTGGCATTGAAGTCCCCAACAAGGAAAACTTCCCCGCGGGCTGAAATGTCTGGGATATCCTGATGTAAGGGTGCATATGGCGATGTCTCACCCTCCTCTCGTGCCACTTTGGCGAAGTGGGATGTGTCTGGCAGGAAGTAGCATATTGCTATGAAAAGGTCACGGGTGTCTGTGAGTCCGATCCGGATCCACATGAATCGGGAGTGTGCGTCCTTCCTCTCAATGGAGATGGCTCCAGCGAGGGAAGACCTGTACAATACTGCGACCCCGCCTGATCCTCGGACTCCTCCTGTATCCCTCGTCTCATCCCTGAAGGCTAACTCCCATGTGTAGCCACTGACTATCGGTAGTGGACGCTCTGGGCTCTAGTGTGTCTCCGTGTAAAAGACTATGTCTCGTCCTGTATAAGACTCTGAGAAGTTCCTTGGGTCTAACCATAAGGTACCATTACAGTTCCAAATGGTGCAATCTAGGGTCTCGAAAACCTGAGTCTCATACGCCCCGTCCCCCTAGGGGGTACAGGTGGGAGCCCAACGGGTGCCGGTCAACAACCTACCATCTCGGACCACGGCCCATTTCCCCTCCTTGCGGGCAACATCCCGCTGCTGCAGGAAGAACTCGTCGCTCCTCCATCTGTAGTGGTGTCAAATCCTCGTCCATGGACAGGGTGGGATGCTCTCGTAGAGCGGCTCGGCGTCGGAGTGTCGCAAGTCCAGCATGTGAATCTCTGAAGCGAATGACTAGGAGCTACTCTCGGTTGGGATCTCTCCCAACACGCCATGCTCCCTCTATGCCATGGTCGGGGACCCCCATGGTAGTGGTCACAAAGGTGATCGCCTCCTCCATGGGCGTCGTAGTGGTGCTGGTGCCATATCCGGATGTTGAGGGCCTTCAAAGCCCTCTGCTACTGCTCCTGTATGGCGGCTGAAACGGTTGCCTTTGCGGGCTCCCGTTTTGCCACGTCCACCCATCTAGTCGTCTCTGCTATAGCCGACTGTATCGTGGCTATTTGTGCCTCCATCTCTGTGACTACGGTCCCTCCAGGCGTTGCTCTGAGGTCCCGAGCTCCTCTCGAAGCTATGTGATGTCGTGCTTGAGTCCCTGGATAAGGGTGCCCTGCTCGTGTATAATGCGGGCCTGCTCCTGGGTGTGTCAGGCTGGCTCCTGGGTGTAATGTGTCAGCTCTACCTGACGGGGCCGGATGCTGCGTATCTCAGCCAATAGGGAGTCCCAAGCATCTGGTGGGGGCCTAAGATGTCCTGGTCCAGGTGGGAACTGGATCTCGAGAGGGGTTGGAATGAAGGTGGGCTGCTGAGGTTGTACTGAGGGTGGGGACAGCATGATCTGGGCGGGGGAGTGGTATGTAGGAGTAGCGAGGCTGGACGAGGTGATGAAGGGTGGCTGACTGAGAGATAGAGGTGTACTATGGAGCCGTGGCCGGTGGGGCCAGTGGTGAGGCTACTGGAGAGGAGACCTGTGATGATGATGCAGGAGAGGGGGAGGAGAGAGATGGCGTAGATGATGAGGCGGATGATGGTGGTGAAATAGTGGTGGTAACCATAGAGGTCGAGGATGTGGTGAGCGGCATGGGCTTTGGGTGGGCCCCTTTCTTCTGGGCCGCGGTGCTGTCTACTGTCAAACCGCTCCGGTTGCTGCGTTTGTTGAAGTCCTCCAGATTGAGTTGCTTTTGTGTTTTCACCTTGTCACCGTTCCCCTTCACCATCTCCACACGTATGCAAATTTGGACCAAAGGGTGTCCCGCCTAGTCTCCTGTCCTCATCCCCCTGTTCCCTTCATTATGGGGGAGGCAGTAGCGGCAAAGAAGGGATTGCAGTAGGTCGGAGCTGTTGGAGAACCCCCGCTCGCAGCTCCGACCCTTTTTTTTTATAATAAATTTATTATTATTATTTTTTTAAAACGAGAGAGGGGGGGGGGCTGAGCAAGGGGTAACGAGGGGCTAGCGGAGGGGTAGCGGGGGTAGCAGAGGGGGTAGCGGGGGGGGGGGTAGCGGAGGGGGTAGCAGAGGGGTAGCGAGGGGGTAGCGGGGGATAGCGAGGGGGTAGCGAGGGGGTAGCGGAGGAGGTAGCGAGGGGGTACGGAGGGGTAGCGGAGGGGGTAGCGAGGGGGTAGCAGAGAGAGCAGGGGGTAGCGCAGGGGGTAGCGAGGGGGTAACAAGGGGGTACAGAGGGGGTAGCGAGGGGGTAGCAGAGAGAGTAGGGGGTAGCAGAGAGAGTAGGGGGTAGCGGGAGAGAGAGAGAGTAGGGGGTAGCAGAGAGAGTAGGGGGTAGTGTAGGGGTAGCGTAGGGAGAGAGCAAGGGGTAGCGCAGGGGGAGCGGAGGGGGAGCGGAGGGGGTAGCGCAGGGGTAGCAGGAGAGAGGGAGAGAGAGAGAGAGAGAGAGAGAGAGATTTCAGACTACCAGATCAGTCCATCGGGGACGCCCTCTTGTTGTGGCTGAAGCTATGAGCATTTTTCTTAGATCACAAGCTAATATATTTGGGCTGAAGCTTCCCCTGAAATATAATGAGGAACTCTTGGATTGTGAGTTGGCAGATAACACTGCTGTTTCTTTGGATGCCACTCCTCAGACTCTCATTTCTTTCAAGGCAGTCTTGGATTTGTCAATTGGGACAAAACCAATGGTTTTTGGGTTAGTAACGGGACACTCCAAATTGGGGGGCTGATTCTAGATTTATAGGGGTGTTACCGTCAGATATCTAGGATGGCAAGTCAGTATGGGTATCTCTTCTTCAAAGCAATCTGCTTTAGTGTTCGAGAGCATGAAGATGAAACTCCTTTTTGGAGTTCAACTAAGCTGAACCTAGCTTCCAGAGTGGTGGTTGTTAACCAACTTTTGCTGGCCACGGCTTGGTATGTTTGCTCTTGCTAGTGGAACTCTAGGGATTGCATTACTTAGCTCAAGATGCCTATAAGGAATTTTTTGTGGAATGGGCTAGATGGCACCGCAGACATTTTAGCCAGGATGGCTTGGGAGACTTTGATCCTTCCACAAAGGAAGGGGGCTTTCTCAAGGATAGGCTTACCTGACGATTAGGTGGATACAAATGACAGGCCAGCCGATTGTTCTACTTGGATAGGGGCTTTTTGAGGGATAGGCATTCCATTTCAAGTCATAGCCCTTCGAGGAGCACAAGAGGATGCCTTGGTCTTTGATGTTTAGTCAGATGGAGGCTGTCCAAATCTTCAGATGATAGTCGCTTGGGCATTCCATTTCAGCTTATCAGGATCATAGGGTGTGTGGAGCACGGCAAGGATTCTCAGTGCACTTGGATCCGAACCCATGTCATACTCTCTTGAGTTCTTGGAGGATTGGGCTATACGTAGGAGTGATTCTGAGCCACTGTCAACCTCCTCATCTTTGTTCCTCTCTCTCTCTCTCTCCTCCTTGCCTTGTCACAAGGGGCCCTTGCCCCCTTCCTCTCTCAACGTTGTCAGCATAGCCCTTCAACGTAGCCCTCATCATCAACGTCAATGTAGCACATCAATGTAGCCCGGAGCGTATCCCAACGTAGCCTCGTCATCAGCGTCAGCATAGCCCTCTATGTAGCCCTCAGCGTATCCCAACAACAACGCCACACACAGGGGTCAAAACATCGCTCTTTTTTCCAACAATTAGCTCCAACGTAAAAGTCCCAGGGGGGAGGGCAGCAGCCTTTCTTAACCCCAAGCTGGGCTCAAACCCCTAGTCCAATTGGGGGGTTAGCTCAGCAAGGGGGTAGCAGCAGACATGGCCAGCAAGCAGTGGCCCAGCCTCTCTTCGAAGTCTTCCTCCACCCCAACAGCTTCAGCCAGCAGGCTACGATATGCCACAATTGCAGCTATGACACCCTCTCCGTATGAACGAGGAGGTATGAACCAGCCCATCATTGGGCACCATTAACAAATTTATTATCTACAGCAAGACGTGAGAGATTTGAATCTGCAACTAGCGGATGTAGTGGCCAGAATTCAAATCCTTGAAGGACTTGGCAAGCAAGTAGTCATTGATGAGGTTGTAAAGTCCTGCAAGGCTTCCCCTCCTACCCTTGAGTTAGTTTCTACGGTTAAAGATCTAGTTCATACTCAAGTACAAACTGCTAAAAAAGAAGTAGCTATAGAGTTTGATGGACAGAGGAGATCATGAGCATCATTGGGATCAAACAAGGCTGTCCTTTATCACCAACCTTGTTTGGCCTCTACATAGATGAGCTTGAGACGTTTATCGGAACCCTAGGAGGGACTGGTTGCTCTCTTGCCGGATCATTGCTTCATATACTTCTATACGCACATGATGTGGTCCTATTATCTTCTTTAGCAGAGGGACGCCAGCGACACTTATTCGCACTACATGCTTTTTGTAAGACACGTGACTTGAAGGTCAACCTAGGTAAAACCAAGGTCATTATCTTCAACACATCCCGAGCAGCCATGCACACAGAGGATTTTACCTTGGATGGGTTACCAATGGAGGTGGTTGCATCCTACGCATACCTGGGAATCTTGTTCTACGGCCAGATCTTTACAATTCGACCACCACTACAGGCTCGACTGAGCAGGGGCTATGTCACACTTGGCTAGTCTCGAGCGACAGTGCTTTCACTCTCACTTCTAGGACCCTTAGACCAAGTCTCTACTCTTTGACTCTTTGGTTCAACCCGCAGGCCTTGTTGGCTTAATCTATCAGAGACGGAGTGGGTCGAGTTGAGGGGCTTCAGGTTCTCATGCTTTCACAGATGATCCGCAATAAGCCTTCCATTCCACATCAAATAGTTATGCATCCCCAATATTGCTCGATGCAGTATTCCAGGTCATCACATATCTCTTCCGCATTCGACAGTATGGATCTTGCACCACAGGGCGACGTAGGCTTCCTTGGTTGGCTTTATGTTCCTCCATGACACTGGCAACAGAGGGAGACCAAAGGTGTTGGTATGCATGTACTTGCAGATTGTTGAGAGCCTTCGTCTTGGTATAGACAAGCTACCCCCCTTTCAGTACAGCTTTGAGGCCCCCTCTACCACGTTCACATACCACGAGGTGAACTAGGTCATTTGAGAGGATCTCTTGCGGTTACACACATTCACGACTTGGTTGGCACCCCATGAGCTCCCTGTGAAGCTCAGCTTCTACATAGACCAGTGCCTACATATTTCAAAGGAGGGCTTCACCGACCCCCCACAGGGATACACACGGATCCACCTCCCCCACTCTATGAGGATTGCAATTGGGCAGTTCCGGATCTCGTCACACCACCTCCGTATAGAGAGTGGTCGAGTGGAGGGGATACCCGTAACCCAGAGAGGGCCGCATTTGTACTTCGTGCGACTCAAAGGAGATCGAGTCACAGGACCATTTCGCTTTCAGGTGTCCAATGTACTACGAGATCAGAGGCCGATACCACTACCTTTTCAGAGATGGCTTCAGCTCTCTACCCTGTCTCCTATCCTACCCAGACCAGAGATGCTTGGCAGTCTTCATTCATGAGGCCGTACGACATAGGGAGCAAATGCTCAGGGCACGTAGGGGAGATCCTGACACACACAGACTCCACTCAAAGCATGATCACTGAGTTTTTCCAGCCAGAAATTTATTGACCAACAAGATTCACAAAGGCGGTGGTCGTGGGAACCCGAACCACAGTCAGAGTTCGACGATGCCTCTTCTTTGGGGCACGTTGATTTTGTGCTATCTTGTATGCAGAGTTCTTGATGTCCCATGGGCCCATTTTGGCCTCTAGTGGACAATAATACACTTTCTTTCTTTCTTATTTTCTCTCTCTCTCTCTCTCCATATATATATATATATGCTCACTAGACCCGAGAAACGACCCATAGGGGTGATAGTGGCACTTGTTCGCCGTAGGGCCCTTGCCAAGAGACCACAGTGGGGTACGCATGTCGACAACCACCAACGTCCCATCACAGGTTTTATGCCACCGCAACAGCCTCACATGGCAACGCCCCCTTCTCAGGATTGACGCCTCGTCTCGAAGACTCTCTCTCTCTCTCTCTCTCTCTCTCTCTCTCTCTCTCTCTCTCTCTCTCTCTCTCTCTCGCTCGCTCTCTCTCTCTCTCTCTATCTATCTATCTATATATATATATATATATATATATATATATATAGAGACACACACACACATCGGTGCCGTTATGATCATGATTATGGACTTTCCGTTCGTTTTTGTACTCATCGGTGTTGATGCCCGCTTAGCAGCTCCACCCCTCAGCTTATTGTATCAGGTTTCTTTTAGTCTCATACTGCATGCCCCAACACAACCACCTATGTCAAAAGACATGCTGAGTGCACCAATTCCAACAGTACCGGTGAGTGATACAGCACTACATGTATGCTTCCTTGAGGGAGAACCCTCATCCAGTGGTACTTTTGACCCTAGAATGCTAGGGATCTATCATCCTGATGATGATCAGAAGGAGCCAAGGGAGGACACATTGCCATGGTTTATACATACATACATACATACATACATACATACATATATATATATATATATAGTCTTTGGTGTGTATTATATATATATATATTTTTATATTTATACACACACACACACACACACACACACTATACACACCAAAGACTTTTAATAAACTAACTACCTACCTAATATATATATATATATATATATATATGCACGGTTGGACCTACTCTAGCTCTATACATCGCCGACTTTGGGCACGGGGGAATCTCCCCACAAGGATCCGGTTCTAGGATCACCATCGGGTCCCATCTTATCAACTAAGGATTGAGACAAGTGAGAGCCACAGGCACGCATAGAGAGCAGCGGATCTGTAAACTATGCATACAGGAGGAGGTGGAGACAAAGGAGCATTTCCTCTGTACTTACCCGGTTTACTATGAAATCCAAAGGCGATACCATTGTCTCTTTCAAGAGGGGCACAGTTTTGGATCTCTCTCAGCAGATTCAAAGATGGAGGAGACCACGTCCCCCTCCGATGCCACAGTATGAGATAGCCAAACAGACTCAAATTCGAGACATTTTCACCGCTCATAGACGAGCCACCACAGTGCCTGGTTTCGGTTTTTGAGTTTCTCAGCCTGCTCCCAATAGTAGATAGCACATGATATGATATGATATATTTTTTGTACTTGTTTTTGTTTGAGCCATTGAGCTCTTTTTATTTCAGCACAGTACTCAGCAAAGGGTCTTAGCACGTCCTTTGCCTCAGCCCCTTGTGGCTTGTATGAGTTTTTCTCTTTGGTGTCACTTTGTCCCATAGGCCCACGAGGCCTTCTGTGGACGTTAATATTTCTTTCTTTGAGCACATGGCAGAGATCTAGAGGTGCCATGCATATAGTAGGGGAACATTTTGGTATTGTATTGTGTCTAGTTTGTGGACGAACGGAAATATATAAGTGTTGCTTCTATATTTGTCTCGATGCAAAGTCTATTTACTGGCCTGTACACACTTGAATGGTTGTGAAATACACACATGTCGTGAGCCTCCCACCTGGGTACAATCCTTCGAATACTTGCATGAACCTGAGCCTCCCGCTTGGGTACAATCCTTCAAACACCGAAGCTAATTCCTCCGAGCAATGAATCAAGGTCATCCTTCAGCAAGGTCCTTGCATTCAAGCTTCAGTTCACGAGAACTTCCGTCAGAGCTTTGATACTATGTTAGAAAATGAAATCCCACTAGAGGATATCCCGTAGCGGAAGACTAATAGACGAGCCTAGGCACTACACACGGAAGCGTTTCACTACAGAATCAAACTTCATAACTCTTTACTTCTTTCAGTTCATTATCATGGCCAATAGATATCAGATCCCAAATTTTGGTGAGACAGGGAAGCTCGACGGGACCAATTACCCATTGTGGAAAATGCAGGTTTGGAGCCACTTAGTGTTGAGAGGCATGGGGGATTGCGATCGGTATTGCCTCAGCCACCGTGACTACCCCAACCACATCGACATCAAGCAGCGGTGATAACACCAACAGACCCTGTACTAGTGAGGTCATGGCAGATCCGGGGTGCGGAAGCCTTGGCTATCATTGTGGGTACGACGGCGGATATGGTGCTTCCTCATATGGCGAACTCTTCTTTTGAGGCTTGGACAACATTGAGGGATATGTATGAGCACAACAACAAGGCAAAAATCTTGGACCTCGAGATGGAGCTATACGGCATGAGAATGGATGAAGGGGACTCAGTAAAGGATCACATCACCAAGATGAAGGTGCCGCAGGATCAGTGGGCGCAGTTGGTCAAAGGATGACCTCCACTGGAATGGCAAGGCTGTTGCTGGGAATGCTCCCCCTAAGCTATAGTAGTTTTGTGACTACTATGATTGCAAGGCAGAGGACGGCGCCAGTGACTTTCAAGGAGTTGGTTCCATTGATGTTGCAACAAGAAGCTCAAGAAAAGGAAGTACGATGGTATGGATAAGGATGACAAGGCCCTAACAGCTCACGACAGAAGCAAATGCAAGGACAAGGGTAAGCCTGGCAAAGGCAAGCCCAAATTTGACGACGAAGTGGACTCTTCAAATGAAGACAACAAGAGAGAGAGAGAGAGAGAGAGAATAAGGCTTCTATTGCGATGAGCCACGACATTTTGTGAAGGATTGCAAAAAGAAGAAGGCTAATCAGAAGAAGAAGGGTGCCAACTCAGAGTCAAAAGAGTCAGCTCAATTGATGGTGACAAAGGAACTTTTCTTGGTGGCAAATCCGAGTGCTGCTAAGATTAGATACATGGACCCCAGTGTTACTGTCAAGATGTCAGACATTGAGGAGTGGTCAGAAGAGGAGTTAGGATCCTTTGTAAAGGTGATGAACAATGATGAGTGCCTAGAGTCATCTGGGCGCTTGGCTAGTGTTGCTAAAGTAGAGGGGCAGGACTGAGGACTCAAGGACAAACGGAGGCTGTGGCTTAGAGGGGGCCAACACATAACCACACTTGGAACTGGACTTATGCCTGGGATATGATGTCTCGGGCATGTTGTTTGGTTGCAGACCTAGCCAGACAAAGGATGGGTTGAAACAGACCCTGAGAGCTTGGTGCTGCATGGAGAACGTCAAGATGTTCACCCATCATGAGGCGGACAGTTGGAGGAAGTACCTGGAGTGCTTGAGTTTGAAGGCGAGTTCGTAACTAAAGGTGGTGGTGCCATCAGGTGCTGCCAAGGATGGACCTGTGTACCAGACTGGTGAGCGAAAGTAGAACCGGACTTGGCGGAGTAGGAGGTTGAAAAGCCACGAGGAGACTATGACGACACCAAAGTGTTCTAGAGGGCTACGACACAAAAGCTACCGGAGCATCTTCATCAACGGAGTTGGGTCTGGCCAATGTGGGTCGGTGAGGGGATGTTGGATTGGGTTGGTGGTCACCTCCCCACCTATGAGCCCCCATATGAGGAGTGCATCCCGGGGGTGGACCATAGAATAGGAGTAGACATGGGGCTGCCACATGGGCAACACATGGGCTGCCATGTGGGCAGCAGAGAGAGAGGGCAAGTAGCTAGCACAGGAGATCCACCATGGAGCGCAGATCTGGCAGAGAAGGTTCCAGATGCTGTCCATGCTTGGAGAGGACAGACTGGGGGAAAACCAGCAAGCAAGGCTGCGATGCCATCAGCAAGTGTATGGAATGCCACGTCAGCATGTGCGGACAGTTTTGGATCTGTTCCGGAGGCTGGAAGTGACCTGAACAGAGGCAGATCTGTTGCAGACAGAAAGGACAAGAATCATGGTTGTATTGGAGGGTCTATGGGCTTGGAATTGAGGCTGGATATGAGGAGGCCTGCCTGGGCCAATGGCAGCCTGCCCCGTGGCCAGGCAAGGCCACCAAAAGACCTGCAAGCGTGCCCCTAGGGGGGACTTTATAGGCTGCAAGGAAGCAGTTGGTGGGGGGGCCTGTTTGAGTCAGCCTATCAGTCAGGTTTTTGGAAGGGGCAAACAGCCCCATTAGTCATCACTTGGAGCAGCCAATCCAAAAGTAGCAAGGAGGATTAGGAGGGCTTCCTTGGGCCTACATCCAGGAGGTGAAGGAGACCTATAAGTGCTGTAGACTTAGCTCAAGAGTGGCAGCCCACCTAGGCTGGTATCCAGACAGCAAAGTGGAAGGGATCTTTGGACAGAGAGTGTACATAAGCTCAGCGGAGCATGCGGGCTCAGAGATCTAGAGGTGCCAGGCATACATTTTGGTATTGTATTGTGTCTAGCTTGTGGACGAACGGAAATATATAAGTGTTGCTTCTATGTTTGTCTTGATGCACAGTCTATTTACTGGCCTGCACACACTTGAATGGTTGAGAAGTACACACATGTTTATGAAGTTCGATTCCGTAGTGAAACACTTCGCGTGTAATTCTTGGGCTCATCTATTAGTCTTCCTCTATGGGATACACTCTGGGGGGATTTCATTTCTAACAAGCGAGCCCTCTGCTTCAACCCATAGCGGCTTGTATGAGTTACTCTGTAATTGTACTTTGACTCATAGGCCCACGAGGCCTCCCGAAGATGGTAATACATCTTTCTTTCTTTCTCTCTCTATCCCTCTTCTATGGACCTCCTATGTACTTGCCCCGCCTGCTATGCGATCCGAGGACGGTACCACTGTTTCTTTAGGAGAAAACCCTCTGCTTCAGCCCATAGCAGTTTGTATAAGTTACTCTATGATTGTACTTTGTCTCATAGGCCCACGAGGCTCCCATAGATAGTAATACATCTTTCTTTCTTTCTTTCTCTCTCTATCTCTCTTTTATGTACTTCCTCTGTACTTGCCCTGCCTACTGTGAGATCCGAGGATGGTACCACTGTTTCTTTCAGGAAGGACATGGATTCAGGCCACTCTCCCAACTGATCCATTTCCATGACCATGGTTTGCGTTGGCCTCTTTTGGTGCACATACACACATGATCAAAAAACAAAAACACATACACATACAAAAAATAGTGCACAGACATAGACTACACAATATACACACATGCACATACGCATAGACTATAGTGAACAATGCACAAACACACATATGACAACACACACACACACAAAAAACAATGCACATACATAGATTATAGTACACAATGCACACAAACAAAAAAACCCACCGCCCCCCCCAAAAAAAAGCCAACCCAAATGTTTTTTAAAACATTTTCTGAAAGTAATGTAAAAAATGTTAATGACGTTTCGCCACGTTTTGCACATTTCATGGGAATGTTTTCAACACAAACATTTCGTCACGTTTTGACCTGACAAAACACATTTTTTGGTCACTATGTTCTCTCTATGGAAGACAAGTCACCTCTCAAAACTCTCCCCCTCAGCATACCGTCGCTGCAATGTACTATAGCTCCTTGCTAAGCCTCTGGATCGCTTTTGCTGCCCAATTGGCCCAGCCCTCTTGGGGGGGCAGGGCCGACTACTGCCAAATCTCTAGTATGGCCTATTGCACCTCCTCCTATAACAAAGCATTGGGGATCCGCACCCCCTTCTGGGGCGACGGGGCTGCTCTAGGTAAAGCACTAACGGGGCATGATCCGACATCGCTGTCCCAACTAAGATACATGTGGCTCCTCCTCTTTGATTTTCTGTTCTCCCCCTCATGTCATGTATCCTAGCGCATCACCTCCAACAGCTTTGCCATTTTATAGCAAACTAGCAGATCTTGTTGTCTTTCCTACTGTCTACATGATTGCTTGTTTGCATTTTCTTACTGCTGCCTGTTCATTCAACTACCTCTACTCACTCCAAGAGAAATCTTGTTTGACATCATCTCCTTCACCAAAAGAATCCAAGTTATTTCAAGACACCCTTACTAAGATACGGTATTGCACAGATGAATAAGTCCAAGGAAACCAATCTCAAAATCTAAACCCAATGTTGTTAGGAAGGGCCTTCATGCCACATGCATCCCTGCACTTGGATACAATGTGACACACTGGCTACATCGACAAGTGCATAATAGTTCCCTAATAGGAGATTCTATTGTATGCTGTGAGCCCTTGTCTAGGGACAGTTAGGCACAAGCTACGTAAGTCAGTCTCTAAGCCTTAGGTCAAGTCAGACAGTCAGTCTTGTTCACTGGTACCCACTAGAGAACAGTAGGTAGTTAGTGTTTCCATCTTAGGTTAGGTTAGGTCTAGCATAGCCTAGGTTAGGAGCCCCAGAGGGGCCCCCAAAGGCTGATCAGTAGACCAGAGGGAAGCAAGCAGGGCAGCCTGCAAAGGCTGCCCACAAAGCTCCCTGGCAAATGAGCCAAGGAAGGGCTTTTATAGGCCAAGGGGCCAGCAACCAGTCGGCTGCTCAGCCAGCTCAGCCAAGCTGGTTGGCTGGCTCCCCAGCCCCTATAAATAGGGCCCTTGCTGCCCTCTTATATCTCATCCAGCCCTCCTACCTTCAGCACTCCTACAGCTCCACTCCAGCCCCTCTTGAGCAGCCTGACACTTCCAAAAGTTGGCCTCTAACCAGCCTCAATTCAGCCCTCTTGGAAGGTGTTTACACAACGTATCAGTCAGGGATTCGGATCAACAAATGGAGTAAGGTTTGGGGTACTGTTTCAGCAGCTCTTTTCAGTTATCTTTTACAGTTTGCACAGCTCATTTCTCAGCTCTATATTTCAGACATCTCTCAGCTCTCTTTTAGAATCTATTACTCCTAGCTTTCACTCTCTCACTCACGCAGTAACCCTGCATTCCGGTGGACAGCACAAGACTCTTCCTTGCCTTGCAGAAGTGCCCTACCTTGTTAGTGTGGGCAGCATCGAGATCTCAATATTGGCAGACGTTTCCTCTCAGGTCTTTGGGTCTGCTATACGTGTGCACAGTGTACTCTTCAGAAGCGCGTTTCCGTACTCTCTCGAAGAGTGTTATTTGTATTTCTCAATTCTCCAAGTATAAAGAAAATTCTCCCCTGATTGGGGGAGGGACCCTCAATGGGTAAAGGGACCCAATAGGTTGTCAACTCCATTCTCTCTCTACCCTTATCTCCTTTCTCTTTGACAAAATATGAAGAGGAGAGAGAAAAAGAGTGGAGATGAGGAGAGAGAGCACACCACAAATGACTAATTGTACTGACTAATTGTACACTAGATTTAGTTGAAATTGTAGAATATATACTAACCATTTTAGGGTTAGAATTAGGGCATCTAACCCTTTTCTTTATAGCACTCTATTGGGTTAGTGCTATGCATATATCAAATACATGATATTGAGCATGGTTTCTCAACACCTTCCCTCAAGATCAACATCATGAAGTAGGCCTTCCCTCAAGATGATGATTCAAGGGAATCGAAGAAAGACTAAGCATTACATTCCATCACACCCCTTTAATGGAAATGTCATTCCTCTGCGTCAAACCAAGAGCTTGTCGATGCTTCTCGAAAAGCTCTTTGCCAAGTGATTTCGTAAAGATGTCTACAACATTCTCTTTGCTATCACAATGCTGCAGTGTGATATTACCAAGTAACACTCTTTCTCTGATGAGGTGCTCTCTAACATCAATGCTTTGTCTTGGAGTGATGTGGATTCTTAGCCAATGCTTGAGCCGATTGATTATCACAATATATTATTGTTGGCTTTGATTCATCAAAGTAGTCTATTTCTGACAACAGTCTTCTAAGCCATATAGCCGCACATGCACCTGTAGTGAGTGCCCTATATTCTGCTTCAGTTCAAGACAAAGAAACAGTTCGCTGCTTGTTTGACAACCATGATATAGCACCTTGACCAAGGAAAAATACATATCCCTGTGCCGATCTCCTGGTCTCATGATCTCCGGCATAGTCACTGTCACAATATCCATGCAACCTTGGATGACCTCCTCTATATTATATTACAAACTGTCTTGTACCTCTGATGTATCTCAAGACTCTTTTGGCTGCATTCCAGTGAGATTGGATTTGCCATAAACTGTGCTAGTAAGCTTACTGCATAGCAAATATCTGGCCATGTGATAGTTAGATATATAAGAGGTCCGATGAGCTGCCGATAGTACCTGTCATTGACGATAGGCTTTTCTGAATCTTTTGTAAGTTTCAAACTCTGTTCCATGGGAGTGGCTGCAATCATAGTTCCCAGGAGTTTCAAAAACAAGGAAATGGAAATGGGCGGGAAACAGTGTTTCGGAGTTTTGGCCACTGGAAGAAATGGTGAAAACGGAGTTTCACAAAGTTGAAAGATATGTCATACATTACAAAGTTGAAAGATAGTACATTTCACAATAACTTATAACTTTAAAGAATTCAAAGTTCGGCAAAGCCCCACACGCTACATCAATTACCATAGATGATAGATCATAAATGGCAAGTAGTTTGGGACCTAGGCTGAAGCCTCATAAAAGTGAATACAAAACATGATCCATGTCACATGTGACATGACAAATTCTAAAAATAAGTATTACAGTCTATGCTGTAGCCAATACAAAGCTAATCCATATATGATATGATATATCGGATCCAAAAATCTGACAAGCATCATACATGCTCCAAGAATCACATGCGCCTCTCGCCCTGCTGAAGTGGAAGCGATGGGATACAACCCTCGATCTCTGCCTCTGAGAGCGGGTGGAAGAGCGAATGGTACGGGTTGATGATCTAAACTCCTCATAAAGTAAGGAGTACATATCACCTCTTCCTGTGGGATCTCTGGAATGAACTTCACCTTCTCTATGTCAATCTTGTCCACATTCACCTGAGAAGGCTCCAGATTCTTGGCATTCCTCTCAAGGAGCTAGAGGTTGCAATGACAAAATACCAACCTCTCTAGCTGAGAGGTACTCAACCTATTTCTCTTCTTTGTATGGAAGAGTACCCAAGTGCTCCAATTCTTCTCACATGGACCGGAACTGCAATCCTGAGAGAGCACTCGAATGGCAATGTGTTTCTGCACACACATTAAAATTTAAGATTTAGAAATTAAAATTAAGTAGAATGTAAGTTGTTATAACTATACTATGTTGCATGATGCATCATGCATGTAGCTGAAACTTGAGTGTATGGGTAGTAAATTACCAATGTGGGAGCACAATTCCCATACTTCTCCCACCATGAGACAGGCTGTAGCTGAGTCTCTCAAAACTTTTCCGTCTCTCGACCAAAGCTCCCCATATGGTTCAAAAACATAGTGCCTTTGCAGCAAGACACTAAAATATTGTACACATTCCGCCTGCGTACATCTGACCATCCGTCACATAATATAGTGCAGCCATAATTCTTCCATGTTTCCTTCAACGGCTCTAGCTGCACTTCTATGCATGCTCTTTCCCGTACTCGCAGAGCTTCAGATGAAGGGCCTTCCCACTTGCATCCAATGCAACTAATGGCTCTCATGGTCTTCCTTCACTGGTTCGTCTTGTCGATTCCAAGACAATAGTACATAAGTCCAATATCTTTCATGTCGAACTCTGCTAATAAGTCTTGTTTCAACTTTTTAATGAAGCTATCATTGCTTCCAGTCACAATCAAATCACCTATGTACAAAAGTGCAATAGTAATGCCTTCCCCTTGAACTTTGTAGTAGAGAGTATGATCTGCATTGGACTTCATGTATCCTAGATTAGCAAAATACTTATCTGTACCAACTTCTGGGTGCTTGCTTTAAGCCGTAGAGACTTTTCTTGAGATGGCAAACATGATTCTCTTTTCCTGGTTCAACATAACCTGCCGGTTGTTACATGTAGACTTCCTCGTCTAGGTAACCATTGAGAAATGCATTCTTGACATTGAGCTAGTACACATTTCATTTGCTGAGTGTCGCTAGTGATATCAAGAACCGTATGGAATCCATCTTTGCTACTGGAGCATAAGTCTCATCATAGTCTTGACCATATTGCTGTGCAAATCCTTTTGCAAATAGCCTCGCTTTTTATCTTTCAATGCTTCCATCTGGATTGTACTTCACTTTATAAACCCATTTGTTTGCTATGGCCTTCTATCTTGGTGGAAGGTCGCATAATTCCCAAGTATTATCCTTGTACAAAGCTTCCATTTCTTCATTCATAGCAGTGAGCAATCCTACGTCTTTTCACAGATTGCGAGAGACTACGCGCCACCGCCCTTGGGGAGACCTCTCAACCAAAGTGTTCTAAAGGCCAACTCAAGAAGACTCTTTTCCATTTGGCGACCTACAACTCAAGTGCTAAGCCACCTCACCGACCAGCAAGGGCGTATAAAAGAGAAAGGAGGCTCCTATAAGGGATCGGAGCTCGACAAGATGAAGACCATTGCAAAATCTGAGAAGCTCGAATCAAGAAGGCGGTTTGGAACCACAAATCACCGAGCAATTAATTGGAGCCATTCTGGCTTGTCAGCTACGTCTTCAAAGTACACTGGCTCTTCTCTGTAGCCATGATGGCAGTCATAAGAGCATAGTTGGTGGTTTCGACTTGAATTGCTTTGCCTTTCTGAGCACATGTCAATCTGGCAGGGAGTCCGCTTTCCCTAGTACCGTCTGAGTTGCTGTGACCCTTTTAGGGTATCTTTGGCTATTCTTGCTCTTCTTCATCAACCTTTCTGTAGATGACTCTGTAATCAGTGTGTCTATCTCCTGTGTATTTGAGGTTTTTCATTCTGATTCCTCATCAAAGATTACATCTCTGGAGATAATAACCTTTCAGTTGATAGGATCATACAACTTGTATGCTTTGCTATCTTCACTGTAGCCAAACATGATGCATTTGTCTACAACTCCAATACAAACGTTGGCACTCTAGTGAGCTTGCTGCTCCTCCTCGCCCTTGCTACTGCTCCCCCCCCTCTCCTCAGCCGTACGACTGTACGGTCTTCTCGCCCTCTCCCCTCTGCGCTCTCCTCTCCCTCACATAGCTCCTCTCAGCCTCGCCGCCCTCTCCTCTCTACCTTGCTCCTCTCCTCTCCTCTCTACCCCACTCCCTTACTGCCCTCCTTGCAGTATGGCAGTACGGCCTCCTCCCCGCCTGCCCTTTCTTCTCCACCCTCACGCCCCTAGCCTCTCAGCCCTACCCTCTCCTCCCTAGCCCTCTCTTCCTCTCCGCCTACCCTCTCCTCCCCCTTCCCTAGCCTCTCCGCGCTCCCCTCTCCTCCCTAGTCTCCGCCTACCCTCTCCTCCCCCTTCCCTCCTTACACCCTCTCCTCTCCCGCCCTGCTGTCCCCCTTCTTCCCTTGCCCTCACTCTCTCCCTCCTGCTGCCCCCTTCACCCTCTCCCTCTCCCCCTGCTGCCCCTTCTCCCCTTAGCCCTTACCCTCTCCCTCTCACTGTTGGTCGAACGGAGCTTTTTGTGTTCGAGTCAGCCTTCACACCTTGATTGACGATGGCCCTGCCTTCAGTCAATCCTTGCCCGCTTCCACCGGGCGAAAACCATCACTTTCTCAAAAGACGAGTTGCAACAGCTCAAAAAAGATACTGAACAGGAGAGCTCGACATTGCTCTTTGCTCGCATCCATGAGTCCCACCATTCCAAGTTACAGGCCAAGGACTGGATGCTCGCCACTCTACCTAGAGACCTCGTAGGGCCCTTCACAGATGTTCATCTGCTTGACCGAGGTTTCTTCCAGATTATTTTGGACTCCTCGCAGGTAGCATGTACATTGCTACAGGCTAGCTCGTTAGCACTGGGCTCCAGGAGGATTTTTTTTATCCCTTTTTCTTTGGGGTTTGATCCTGTGGAGGAGGACAGCCAGACGACGTCACTCTTCATCAGATTTCTAGGCCTTCCTCAGGTGTACCATCGACTGCTACATTCCATTGGAGCCGCCTTTGGAGTGGTTACTAAGGTCCCCCCTCTCCCTGAGATGCCTACTTCAGCAGTAGAGGCAGTCAAGTCCGATGGGGTACCACGTGTTATAGTCATTGTCTCTGACCCTAACATCTCGAATGACCACATTATGCTTTAGCGTCTAGACGGCTCCTTCTTCAGACAGAGAGTCGAGATTGCAGGGAGACTAGATCAGTGTAGGATTTGCAAGACCCTTGGGCACTTTGCTAGAGATAGCCCAAGGAAAAAGAAAAGACCAAAAAGATCCACGAGTGCGCCTTATAGCTTCACCCAACCTGGACCTTCATCACAACCAGTTCCTACCACCTCATGCGCTGCTAGACCTTGTACTTCACAGCCAGGACCATCAACCTCTCGTCCTGGTACTTCTAGAGCGCGGACAGGACAGTCAACATGTCCTGCTTCGGTCGTCCTCCATTGGGTGCCTGTCAAAGTTGGGGAGCCAGTACCTCACGCTACCACTAATGGGGACACGGACCCGTTTCTTCAGGCATGAGACATTCATGTCCTGGTTCCATGTGCAGATGAGACTGCTCCTGTCCCTGTTCATGTTCAGGAGCGCTCACCTAGGGAGAACCTTTCTGCAGAGACCCGTGACTTACTTGAGAACAATGCCAAAGTTGTGGCTGAGGTCATGAAGATTCATGTAGAGGTCATGCCGCGACAGCCCCCTTTTTTTCTTACACGTATGTCTACACCTGACAGATGTAAGGAGGTTATTGGTTCCACTCCTTCTACAGGGCTCCTTCGCACTCCTGCACCAGAGGTACTTCATAGGAATTAATTTTCAGTTCTAGCAGATTTGGCTCAGTTTGAAACAAAGGAGGAGTTTATACCCTCTACGCTCGGGGAGCACATCTTTCAGAAATCCGTGGACAGAGTTTTCCCCTTAGCAGGTGTGGGTGAGCTTTCCCCAATCGACTTCCCTCCTCTTGATAGGAGGAAATTTTCGCAGGAGAGGGCTTTCTCTGCAACCAGGTCGCATAGGATATTCCATCTGACCTCCTCTTGTAGATGAGGATTGTCAGTTGGAACGTTCAGGGCCTCGGAGGTGTACCTCATCGCCACCGCAGACAACTAATTCATAACCAACTTAATTCAGGTGTTACTGGGGAGTCCCATGGACATTCTGATGATTCAAGAACACAAATTAAATGTCAGGGATTGTGCCAAGTCGGTTAAGCTTCTTTCAGGCCATACTTTTTGGTCACCCGCCTTGGGCAGCAAGGGAGGTACTTGCATTTATGTTTCTTCTTCTATACTCCCCTTGGTGATTGGACACGGGATCATAGTCCCTTCCAGAGCTCAGTGGATTTTACTTTTGATTGGTGGACATAAGGTTGGTCTTTTAAACCTGTATGCACCCAATTCTAGAGGGGATCGTGTTCTTTTGTGGAAGGAACTGCTCTCTTGTTCACATATTGCGTTCACATATTGCAGATGCTTGGATTATAGGAGGCGATTTCAACATGGTTGAAATGCCCTCAGACAAAAGGGATGGTAGAGAACGTGGCATTCACTTCCTAGAGAGAGCAGCGTGGGATGCCTTTCTTTTTCAGTACAGTGATAGGGATGCTTGGCACGATGATGCTTTTCACACTCAGCCACTTTCTCTCTTGTTTTCTTGGTCGAACAGGAGATTGCAGATGCCTATACATGCACGGATTGACAAAATTTTATGTGGATGATTGGGCTCTGGACAGAGGTCGTACTATTTGCATTGCAGCTAGGGTGTCCACTTCGGATCATTTTCCAATGGTTTTGATGGTCTCAGACTCCCATGTGAGGCGCTGCTCTGCCAGTGTTAGGATTCCAGATTCTTTCTATACAGAGGAGGGCCTTACAGAGACAGTTTTGAGGACCTGGGTATCTCATTTGCAGAATGAGCAGCTTTCTCCTTCAAACTTAGCCGCAGCCCTCTCTGATATTAGTGATTTTTATCTTTCAGTTGCTCGTATCAGGAGGGGTGAGATCCTCAGGTGTGAGATAGGTATCCGCCAGCAATTGGCTGCCCTCCAGAGGAAGGAGCAAAAGAGGCCTACAGAGGCTTGGATTCAGGAGCGCCTTGCAGCAGCAGGGGCTCAAAAGCAGTCACTATTAGATCAAAGAGCAGAGTATATCTTTCATGCCGGAGAGTCATTTTGGACTCAAACGGGAGGTAGGGTCAACAAGCAGTTCTTCTCTACTCTTGGCCCCAGACATAGTACGGAGAGCATCTCACAGCTTGTTGACTCAAGCGGAGTTCTTCAGACACATCCAAATGCCATCTTGCAGGTTGCCACCGATTTCTATGCCTCCTTTCTTACAACAGATCCTGACACTCAGGCCACAAATGATGCTAGAGTGGTTATTTGGCGGCACTTACCGGGGTTGGTGACAAGGGATACGACTGTTTCACTTGATGCACCCTTCACCAACGTAGAGTTCGGGACTGCTCTTTCTGCCCTTCACAAGGGCAAGTGTCTTGGTTCGATGGACTTACCCCCTTATTTTTTATTATTTTTTGGGATCAGGGTGTATGGGACTCGGGTGAGATGCCAGACTCACTTACGGAGGGCCTCATTCATTTGATTCCGAAAGGGGGTTGCAGGAATTTAGTGTCTCAGTGGAGACCGATTACCTTGCTCGGTACCTTGAATAAAATCCCAGCTAAAGCTATCAACCTTCGTTTGCACCCCTGTCTTCCAGATCTCATTCATTATACACAAACAGGTTTTGTGCATGGTAGGAGCATCTTTGATAACATCTTCTTATTTTGGGAGGCTTCGGATTGGGCCATGCATAATGGCCAAAGGCTGGCCATTCTACTCTTGGACTTTGAGAAATCTTATGACAGGGTAGACTGGGGCTTTCCGGAGGGCATACTTACTCGTTTTGGCTTCTCAGACACATGGATCAGGGGTTGAGCTTGTGCAGAGTAGTCACTCTCTCAAAAAGTCTTTGTTCAAAGCACGATAGGAGAGTAGAGATCTCTCCTTAGTCTCTCCACATCTCTCTCTTTCAATGCAAATCCTCTCACAATTTCTTTCAATGATCTAAATTTATCAATGCAATGAGCAGATTTCTCTCATAATGTAATGAGAACTCAATTTCTCTCACAACAAAATCTCAAGAATGAAGTGAAGAATGAATCTAAATCTTTCTATGACGGAAATCTCTCACCAATGGACAAAAATTCTTCACATGAACGGAAGTCTCTCACGGAAGAGAACACTCAAGAACTCTCAATCTCTCGACCTCACAATCGCTCTCACATACTCTCACAAAGATGGCACCTTAGCGGAAGGCAGAACCATCTCTGATACCATGACAAAATATGAGAGGGGAGAGGAGAAGAGTGGAGATGAGGAGAGAGGGCATAGCTAGAGAGCACACCACAAATGACTAACTGTACACTAGATTTAGTTGAAATTGTAGAATATATACAAACCCTTTTAGGGCTAGAGTTACGGCATCTAACCCTTTCCTTTATAGCACTCTATTGGGTTAGTGTTGTGCACATATCAAATACATGATGTTGAGCATGGTTTCTCAACACTCTCTCTATGGTGCATAACACTAATTCTTCACTAAAGGTTTAAAGAAGGTCTTGCTGTGATTACACGATCAGATCACCATTGCATGTTACACTTCAAGCAGGTCAAGGCCCCACACTTAGGGATGTTACCCATATTATGACCCTACAAGCAAGCTCCAAGCCAATTAACCCTCAAAATTGGCATATAGAAACCTGTCATGTACACGTCTTCCTGTGGCAGCATGCAAGCGACCATCATGCCCATAACATGGCTGTCTCCAGTCTGTTCACTGATCACTGATGTGGTTGAATGAAGAGAGGAAGAGAGATGTCACATCAGTCATTAGCGATCAGTGTCTTCAGGTATAGAAATAATGAGGCACAAAATTCCAGGTTGGCTGAAGAAAGAAATTGGATATCAGATCCCAGAAAGAAAAGAAAAACAAAGCCCCAGATGTAAACTTTTGGTCATCATGAGTAATGCTTCCATCCCAATTAAACTACAAAGAATGCATCTAAAGTCCATACACATAAACAATCTAAACCAATGATACAAAATGCTACTCTAAAAGCATGGCAATGGGTGTTTGGAGTGTTTCCAAAAACAGAGATTGTAACTTACTGACAACCATTCCCAGAACAAAATAAACCAGGGAAAGGAAGGGAAAGAAGGAAAGAGGAGGGGTGGAAGAAGGAAAAGAGTGGGTGACCTGCGTAGGTGTGTAATAGACTCACCTTTCAGGATAGTCAACAATAATGTCAAAAAGCTCACTAATTCTCAGATCTCCCAATGTCTCATATGCAAAGAATTCAAGGCGCAAATGCCACCTGATAGCTCTTTCATGTGCTTCTTTACTCCCACCCAATCTTCCAAAAGTGGAAGAAGCAAGAGGGGAGGGTAGCACATAAGAATCTGTACTATCTTGTCTCACTGGAGCACTCGAAGCCAATACTACATGCAAAAACTGCAGAGGGATGGCCTGCAGAAACACAGCTATTGGTCATACATCAAGTTATACTTTGTCACTGCAGCGCTTAGGTTGGACCATCAGCTTTTTGCCACCCCCTTCCAAGAAAGGAAAGAGGAAAACCTTAATCCATCGTCGAATTCGAAGGAGGACAGGTTTCTCATAATGCTTTGTAGCAACAGAGTGAATTTTGTCCTGCAAACCATACAGGCAACAAGCAGCTTGAGTTTGCAAGGATATTTCGCAGAATGGAAAACGCAAACTAGACTGCAGTGGTGAAAGGATAAGGAAAGGAAGAAACCACGGGCTTACTTTAAGAAGAGAGTATACAGCAGAAGCACATGCTTCTTCAGTCATGGCAGCAAATCCTAGCTGTTGTAAATTCCGAACCACACTAGAAACCTCTGTGACCCAGGAAGAGCCTGCAAGTTCAGCAGCCTCCAGCAAACTTCCACCAACCCCCAGCCTTGCATTGTTAGGAGAGCAGAAGACGATGTCTTCCATGTCTTGCACCCCAGCTTGATCCTCACCTTTACCATCTGGAGTGCAGAAAGGACTGCAGTTTCCATTTATTTCCATGTCCTCCCCAAACCCCGAGGTACGCCTGCTGCTAAGAATGTCTTCTGGTTCATCAATCTCACTATTGTAGCCTGCTTCAGCTTGAGACTCATCACCATCTTTACCTGAGTCACTTCTCTCTCTAGAGAGCGATGCATGCTTGTTTGCCACACTACTGAAATCTTCCAATCGTGCTTTGAAGTATATCTTCAGAACCTCTGCAGCTTCCATATCGAGTGTGCATCAGTTAGCATCCTCAAGAACTGCACAAATATACTGTCTACAATTTTATGTAAAGGTGATCATTGCTAGCCTTCACCTCTGGAGTTAACAAACAGTCCAATAAATGTAAATTGAAGACTAGTCATGCTGTGCAGCTTACACCAATTAAGAAAGCTAAGTTCAAAACTCCAAAAACGCACCAATAAAGTGTTTGGGAGCACTTGTTAGAAGCAGAGCTGTGACAGAAGTTTGATATTTTGAGCATAAACCATCACCGATTTCTGAACCTGGGGTAACCTGGCCCCTTTTGCAACGATTGAACTCCCCAGTGTGAGCCTGAAGTGCATGCACCAGGACAGCTAAGCATTCCTCTTGATAAGACTTGGCGACACAAACATCCTCAAGTGCTTGGGGAAGTGTAGATTGTATCCAGTCGCACAACTGCAGGAATGGTTGAAGTCAATAACTAGAGATCTAGATGTCCAAACATTTTTGCACTGGCCCAAGTAATCTGCATGGCACAATAGAATCCATTCATAGCTTTATCACTACATTAAAATATGGAAACCCTTGAAGCAATTGGCTGTGGATATCTGCATTTGGGACAGAGATGCCGAAACCTACACTAGTGTGAATATTAAGAGCTACAATATGTAGCCAAATTTCTCAGTAACAATCCGGGAGATTCATTAATTGGCTTCCTGCTGTATGCTCAGAAGTAACGGATACCATTGGATCTGTTGCTGATTAATTATAGATTAATCAGACGATGAAAAGAACAGTTTGCTTTGCTAGTGACCATTAAATACTCTTGCATAGTAAGCATTTGTGAAAAACCCCTGTAAGTTACTGTAAACAAATAAAAGAGTTTAAAAAATAGTGGAGACCCTCAAAGCAACATCAATACAAGACTTCCATTACACAGTAAACTGTACAAAGAGACTGCACTCTCGATAATTAAAAATTTAGAGAAAAGTATATTGCATTGAAAAAGAAAAAGTAATGAGAGAGGGAGTATGGGCAGGAGAAAGGGAAGATGGAGACCAGAAGCAAACCGAACCCATTCTCCTTTCAAATAAGAGAACGGGCGATGGGACCTAACCCTATCCACTCAATTGTATAAATACCTTTTGTTCTTCATTCTTATATAGTGTAAAGTTAGTCTCTACACTATTCTCCCTCTCACCCCTTTACTCCAATATAGTATCCGAGCCTAGGTTGCTCCATGTTCTCTCCAAAGTATCATGAGGCATCTTGATATCATGAATGGTTCATGTCATGTCCTAGCATGTGTCGAGTATCATGAGGCATCAAGATCATGAGGCATCTTGACATCTAGAGTAGTTCATGTCATGTTCTAGCATGTGTCAAGTATCATGTGTCTATCATGAGTAGTCTGAGATCCACCTTGGTCCAATAGGAAGTCTCGATGTCTCTGGAACATGTCTGAGATCTATTGTTGGCATCCTCAACTTCTCTCCGTAGGGAGTTGTCATGGGCAATGTGAACCCGCTTGACGCCATGATGCAGCAATGATGGTATTTTGAATGAGGCAGGTGCTCGCAGGACCAATGTCCAGTCCCATGCTAGTCCAACGTGACTGGAAACCGGGGTTACGGTCATGGCGTCTTGTGACAACTTTTCCTATGAAGAACAAGTCTATGATCTCTTGCTATTTGATCATGACAAGTCTAATGAGTCTCAACTTGAGTCCGGTAACCTCATACATGCGTAGTGTAGCACAACTCTAGTATGGGTAATCAATGCTTCACCATATCTGTGTAAGAGATAGTCGTATCTTCCCAGGATCTCATAGTATCTAAGGCAATCCCTCAAGACATGCTCCTCTATCTCCGCCTCCTATGTGTCGCAAAGCGTGCGAAGCCTTAGATCTCCACGATGTCGGGTTGCTACAACCGTACGATTTGCCTCGATCAAGAATTGGTGAGATGAAGTCCTAAGCTCTCCCATAGTGATCCATGTTGCATGGCAAAGGTGTTAAAAATTGACCAACAGAGGGTACACACAGCGCAAGATTGATAGAATGGCCCAGGAGCTCACACTGTGTGTGTGTGTGAGTAGAATCACAAACTTCTTAAACTTAAGTGCATCACATAGATTTGCATAGACAATGAAACAGCCAGATATAGAAGCTACCAAAAGAATACATATTTCCATCCAAAGCTATGGACACAATACAAAAGAGAGAGAGATCCAAATTCCCACCAAAGCATGGTCCTTTGATCTTACCACCAGGTACTTCTACTATATGCCGGATATCTCTAGACTTGAGCCCGCATGCTCCAACTCGAGCGTATGTAGACTCTCTGTCCAGATCTCAGCTTCTTGCTGCCCTGATAGACAAACCTAAGGTTCAGCCCTGTGAACTCAGTCTGCAGCACACCTCTGGCTCACTCCAGTGTTCAAGCCCAAGGGAGAGGTTTGCTGGCTGATCCTGTCTGCTAACTCTTGCTGACTGTTGGATAATGTTATGAGGCCCAAGTGCCTCCTTTTATAGGCCCAAAGGGCCCCTTGAAGTGGCCGACTGGAGCAGGCCTTCTGGCCGACTCAGTCTGCCCCTAAAACTGCCCCCACATGCCCTTTATCTGGGGTTGTGGGCAGCTTCTCTTGGGCTGTGTGCCCCCTGCCTTTAAGAGGGAGCCCAGCCCCCTTGCTTTGTGTGCCCCTCCCCCCCCCCCCCCCCGGCCTCCCCTCTATGCATGGGGCTGTGGGCTGTCCTGTGGCCGACCAGCTTCCTGACCCTATATAAGGGCAGGGTGCTGCCCACTGCAGCCCCTCCCTTCTCTGCAACACATGTGCTGCTGCCAGGCCTGTTAGAAATCGACCAACAGAGGGTACGATCAGCGGAAGACTGATAGAATAGCCGAGGAGCTCACACTGTGTGTGGGGAGTGGAATCACAAACTTCTTTAACTTACGTGCATCACATAGATGTGCAGACTCATCAATAGACAATAATCCTGCCAGATATAAAAGCTACCAAAACAAAATATTTCCGTCCAAAACTATGAACACAACAAAAGAGAGATGGATCCAAAGTCCCACCAGAGGGTGGTCCTTTGATCTTACCACAAGGTACTTCTATTATCTGCCGGATATCTCTAGAATTGAGCCCGCGTGCTCCACCTCGAGCGTATGTAGACTTTCCGTCTAAATCTCTTCCACCTTGCTGTCTGCAAACGAGCCTAGGTGAGCTGCCAATGAGTGAGCTAAGTCTGCAGGTCTCCAGCCAAGTTCACCTCCAGGATGAGGCCCAACTGTTGCTGCTGGTGTTTTTCCTTTCTGCACCTTAAAGGCTGCTCCAAAGATTATATATGAGGGCCTGGAGGCCCTCTTTATATAGGCCCCAGCCCTGCCCAAAATAACCGACCAGGAGAGGGGCAATAGCCGACTAAGTCAGCCCCTCCCTGGCCGCCTTGGTCTGTCCCAAAAACCAACCCCCTTGGTGCCTTTAAAACTGGGGCTTTTGCCCTCATTTCTATGCAGGGGCCCAGCCCCTCTTGCAGGTCGACTTAGTCAGCCTGATCAGCCCTAACCAGTCGACCTGCTGGTCGGCCTGGTTGGCTGGCTCTCCTGCCCTATATAAGGGGCTTTGTGGTGCTGCTGCCAGGCCCTAAGGTCGGCCCTCATTGGGCCCCAATCTTTGGCACTCCTATGGTCAGATGGCTGGCCATCCAAAGCCACCATCCCTGCCCTGGCTTGCTGCAGCTTCTGTCCATTCAAGGCGCCATCTGTTGCAGCCACGAGGTTCCCTCCAGGTGCCTCTTTCTTTCCCTGATCTCTGCCCCCATGGCAGCCATGCTGCTGCTCATGTGGCATTCTCAGTTCCCAGGTTATCCCCCCCCCATGCTCTCCTCATATGGGGGCTTACAGATGGGGCGGTGACCTTTCCAACAAGGCCATCTTGCAAGCCCTTCCACCTGCTCATATACCTCACCCAAGACCCCTCCTTGTAGCCAACTTTCCTCTGGAATACCACGCCATGTCTGCTGCTTCAGATCAGCCTCTTCCAAGCAAGATCCATGCCATGTATGCATCGCCATCTGCCATGGTCTTGACACCATGTGCTGCAGCCACTTTGATGCATCCAGGTACTTTCCTTTTCCTCTCTGATCTCTGCCCTCATGGCAGCCATAGTGCTGCCCAAGTAGCCTTCCATCAGTTCCCAGGTCCACCCCCCCATGCTCTCCTCATATAGGGGCTTACAGATGGGGAGGTGACCTTTCCAACACCGCCTTTCACCGACACATCTCAGCCCAATGCCAACACATCGATGACGATGCTCTAGTAACTCCCTGGTCATAGTCCTCTGGAACATTCCGATGTCGAAGTCTTTTGCTGGCTTTTCATCCAATGGCTCTTGCTCCACCAAGTCTGCTTCCGCTTCCGCACACCATCCTGGTACATAGGTCCATCTCTAGTAGCACCTCCTGGCACCAACACCTTCAGTCACGTTCCCGCCTTCGAACTCGAGCAATCCAAACGCCACGATCTTCCAGTTGTCCCCCTCATAATGAGTGAAGTCTTCCAAGCACCATGCTCTGAGGGTCTGTTTCAACCCCGTCCTTCCTTTGGCAAGGTCCACAACAAAAAAACCATCTCGAGAAATGAAATCCCAAGAATATATCCACATAACCTAGACCACGCAATCTCACTGAGCTCTCAAGCAGGTACTCTTCTGGCTTCAGTACACCTTGTCTATCACCTTCCAGCAATCTGTGTCCGAGATTTGAAGAAGCACCCACACTTCCCCTTCTACCTTCGAAGAAGGCCCATTCCTTCCAATCTCGCATTACCTGAGATATATGAAGAGCAAATTCTCTGCACAACATGATATAAAGGCTCAAATTAAGAATATCAAGTGCATACTAGATCGTCGTACTGCCTGTGTGCTTGCTCTGAAAGCAAACCATGCACCTCATCGAGGCACATACCAATAACCTGTGCAATCCTGTACTACCTCCTTCTGAATTACATTATCCATCTGAACATGAAACCCTAGGGTACTCCATGGAATCCACCCTCATGTGAGTATCAACAGCCATATACCTTGAAGATTCAAAGCACTCCATGATGTCCTTCTTCTTCACAAAGGTTTCTGACTCCTCGTCAGTCCACATCTCAATGTCAAACATCTCAGTAACAGATAGAGATGTCACCAAGAACAGTTCTCTGATTGCCACATTAGCTTTGGCTTTTGTGTCACCCTCTAAATCAGAGTCGGACGACGACTCCTTGTTTTTATATCCGCCTTCTTCTTTCTGCAATCCTTCGCAAAATGGCATGGCGTGTCACAATAAAAGCACTTCTTCTTCTGCCTCCTCTTCGTGGAAGTGTCCTCATCACTGAACCTGAGTCACCCTCCTTCTCACAAGGGCACTGTCCTCCAATCGTGGAAGTCGATTCCCAAGAGCTTCTCAATCGGGGCCGTCCTTCACCAAGGTCCTTGCCTTCAAGCTCCCATACTTGTGAGCCTCCTACTTGGGCTCTAATACCATGTTAGAAATCGACCAACAGAGGGTACGCACAACAAAAGACTAATAGAATAGCCCAGGAGCTCATACAGTGTGTGTGTGTGAGTGGAGTCACAAACTTCTTAAACTTATGTGCATCACATAGATGTGCAGACTCATCAATAGACAATCAACCAGCCAGATATAGAAGCTACCAAAAGAATATATATTTCTGTCCAAAGCTATGGACACAATACAAAAGACAGGCAGATCCAAAGTCCCACCAGAGCATGGTCCCTTGATCTTACCACCATGTACTTCTACTATCTGCCGGATATCTTTAGACTTGAGCCCGCGTGCTCCACCTCGAGCATATGTAGACTCTCCGTCTCAGCTTCTTGCTGCCCTGACAGACAGCTTAAGGTTCAGCCCTGTAAACTCAGTCTGCAGCACACCTCTCGCTCACCCTCACGTCCAGTGTTCAGGCCCAAGGGAGAGGCTTGCTTGGCTGCTCCTGTCTACTCACTCTTGCTGACTGCTGGATACTGTTAATGCCTCATTTTTTAGGCCCAAAGGGTCCCTTGAAGTAGCTGACTGGAGCAGGCCTTCTGGACGACTCAGTCTGCCCCTAAAACCGCCCCCACATGCCCTTTATTTGGGGCTGTCGGCAGCTTCTCTTGGGCTGTGTGCCCCCTGCCTTTAAGTGGGGGCCCAGCCCCCTTGCTTTGTGTGCCAGCCCCCCCCCCCCCCTCCCCTCCCCTCTATGCATGGGGCTGTGGGCTGGCCTATGTGTCTGACCAGCTTCCTGGCCCTATATAAGGGCAGGGTGCTGCCCACTGCAGCCCCTCCCTTCCCTGCAATGCTCGCAGGCCATCTTGCAGGGCCCTTAACCTGTTCATATACCTCGCCCAAGACCCCTCCTTGTAGGCGACTTTCCTCTAGAATACCACGCCATGTCTGCTGCTTCAGATCAGCCTCTTCCAGGCCAGATCCACGCCATGTATGCATCGCCATCTGCCATGGTCTTGACGCCATGTGTTGCAGCCACTCTGATGCGTCCAGGTACTTTCCTTTTCCTCTTTGATCTCTGCTATCATGGCAGCCATAGTGCTGCCTATGTGGCCTTCCATCAGTTCCCAGGTCCACCCCCCCCCCATGCTCTCCTCATATGGGGGTTTACAGATGGGGAGGTGACCTTTCCAACAAAAGGTGAATCTGTAGGTAGCCTCGTGCGAGAAAGAAAGAAAGAAAGAAAGAACGAAAGAAAGCCTTATTAACGTTGGTACCCTCATGCGAGAAAGAAAGAAGGCTGTAGGTACCCTGGTGTAGAAGGCCGACAACTACCTATGAGACCAAAATTTGAATACATCATGAAATACACCCCCGATACAACCTGTGATGGGGAGCTCGAGGCTTGCTCATGATCACTATCAGGGATCTTGTGAACCCTCGTACAAACCCTGATTTAAAGTTCCTGTAGTGACTATTTGATAGTCCTTTTCTCTATCAATATGCACCCTTCACACTGTTAGAAATTACCCAACAGAGGGTACGCACAGCGGAAGACTGATAGAAAAGCCCAGGAGCTCACACAGTGTGGTGTGGAGTGTGGAATCACAAACTTCTTAACTTATGTGCATGAAATAGATGTGCAGACTCATCAATAGATACTGAACCAGCCAGATAGAGAAACCACCAAAATAATATATTTTCGTCCAAAGCTATGGACACAATACAAAAGAGATAGATCCAGAGTCCCACCAATGGTGTGGTCCTCTGATCTTACCACAAGGTACTTCTCCTATCTGCTAGCTATCTCTAGACTCGAGCCCGCGTGCTCCACCTCGAGCTTCTGTAGACTATCTGTCCAGATCCCTTCCACCTTGCTGTCTTTGCACCAGCCTAGGTGGGCAGCACTCTGAGCTAGGTCTGCAGCTCTACAACCCACTTGAATCCTCCTGGATAGAGGCCCGCAGGTGGCTGATCTGCTGCTCCTTCTGCTCCCTGAACTGCTGCTCCAAGTGATGATTTATGAGGGCTGGAGGCCCTCCTTTTATAGGCCCAGGGGCCTGTCATAAAAACCGACCAGTCAGCTTCATACTGGCCGACCAGTCTGCTGCTGGTCCAGCCCTTTAAGGGCTCTAAAACCGGGGCCCTTTGTCCCACACTTCTAGGGCCTTGGCCCTCCAATCAAGGCAAGGGCCCAGCCCTATATAAGGCATGCCACTGCCCACTAGCAGCCCCCTTTGCTGCTCCACCTGGCCTCCATGTGGCCGACCCAATCTGCTGGTCTGCCCCGCCCTTCTGCGCCATCTCCTATGCCAGATAGCCCACCACGCAGGCGCCTCCAACCTGCCTATGCCACCACCTGTGGGCCTCTTTTGCAGGCCCATGAATTCCTGCTTTGACAGCTGCCTACATGGCAGACTATGTGCTGCCCATGTGGCAACCTCTGCCCTTTCTGTGTGCTGCCCATGTGGCAGCCCCAATATCCCTTGGTCTACCTCCCCCATGCTCTCCTCATATGGGGGCTTACAGATGGGGAGGTGACCTTCCCAACACACACATGTCCAAGAGGAGTCTCCAAAGCAAGCATATCATGTACCATCCCATGTCTCTACAATAACTCCTAACAATGCACTTATCATCTTAAAACATGACAGCCAAGCCTCTTTTCCCAAAAGAGGGGACAGAAAGTTTTTCTTGAAAGAAAATGTCTTTCAGTGCTTCAAGAAATTTGTTGCTATGGCTGAGAATGAGTCTAGGTGCAAAGTGCAAGTTTGAAAATAAACAGAGGGGGGGAATACATGTCAGATGTCTTCAAATAATTCTTGAAGGAAAGAATTGTGCATCAGTGTCATAGTCACAAGAAACGTTTCGTCTGTTTCGTTGTTTCAACAAGTTTTGTTTCGTTTCGTTTCGTGTTGTCAGATCAAACGGATAGGTTTCGAATTGATACTTAATATATATACCCTTATAAGGACAAAAAGATATGTTATATTTAAGTTAGAGTGAACAAAGAGAAATATAAGTCAAGATACTAAAAGGAAATTCAAAACATAAACACCTTAAATTCTAGAAAAAGCGGGGCAAAAATGTTTATTTTGATTTGAGCGAAACAAAGGTTTCATTGAGAACATTTCGTCCTATTTTGAAACGTTTCGTCTGTTTCACGTTTCCAGGTTTCAAAGAGGACGACGAAACGGGTTTTCATGTGACTATGAGATTCAGTGTACAGCCACGTCTTTCTCTAGTAGAACTGACAGTGGTTCAAGAGGGACAAATGGAGCAAACTTTATGTATACAGCTTGGATGAGTTCCCTGTATGATACAGAAGAACCATGCAGTTTTGAGGAGGTTCAAGACAATGAGCATTGGATGAGAGCCATGTAGGTAGAATGGATTCTGTGAGGGCTCCCATCCAAATCCTCACTGCAGCCTACGCTACGACAGCTCCACAGGCAATGTGGGATAGCCTCCAGGACACCATCAGAGCAACAATGGCACTGCCCCTCCACTCGCATATGCTCCAACCACGATCCAATGGGCAAGCCTCCGTGGGCGGCCAACCAGAAGAAGTATGAGATCTTCCTCGACCGCAAGCTGGACCACAACCGCGTCCAAACCTGGAGCGAACATCCCGGGGCACTCTCTAGGTTACCCAATGTCTCTCCCTCGAGGGGGTCCACCTCAACGAGTCCATCTGAAGCCTCCTGCCAATCCGTGTGGTGTAAGAAAAGAAGGGCACCTCATCCACCGGCTCAGCTAGACCGCCCTTGGAGGGCCAAAACCACTCTCCCGGATCCCACTGGACCTCCCTCAGGGGTCTACCCTCCCACAACCAAAGGTGCCATCTAGAGGCGTCCTGCTGAGAGATACTGGGAGGATCAATGTGCCACTCCTTCCCCAAACGCCCTACCACTCTGATCATCTACCAGTGAATCCCATCAAGATCCCCATCCATCTCGGGGTCTCTCTCAGTGAGTGGCTGAAGTAGGCCTCCAGGTCCTACACGGAAGAAGCCATGGTGCGTGCTGCCGCGCCGCATTAACATCCTCAAGGAAACACCAGTACGGAAAAACTGCCCCAACCATCTGCTGTCTCTCCAAACGTGAAGTCCTTCCCACCAGGACTCAGGAATGGCTAAGTCAATCTCACCCATCCGTTGCCCTGTCCCTTGCAGATGCGCTAGGGCGTCAAGCCTCGCCTCTGTCTCCAGTCTCTACCATACTCTATGAAGACTCCTCATCAAGGAGGAGTCATTCCCCGTAAGGGGAGCCTCTGAGAAGATCCATCTATGTGAAGGCTGCCACTGTCCCCCAGTGCGTGGGGCGTTCCTCAAAAGCCCTCGCTGTAAGAGGAGCTTCCAAGGCTCTGCACCTGGGGTGAGGCCACGAACCACCAACTTGCCCAGAAGGACCGTGCTCTGCATCTCTGGATCAATGACACCCAAGCCTCCCAGTGCCTGCAGCATCATCACCGTCTGCCAAGCTACTCGAGCCCTAGTGTTCCTCGTGCCGTCTGAACCTGCAAAAAGAAAGTTCCATACCAACTGTCAGAGCTGCCCAATGCATCCTCTATGAAAGCACCAGCAGGAGGCGATATACTAGGCTGTGGCAAGAAGAACCCGGTTTGCCGCTACGACGCAACCTGCTAGGGAGAGTTTGGCCGAGCTACAATAAAGAAGCTTGCGCCAAACACTCTCAAGGACCGGGGCAATCTGCTGCTCTGCTGTAATGTCAATACCCACTTGGCATCCGAGGTATCTCGCTGTCTGGCCCCGCGATATCCATCTGAAGCCAAAGTCACTTCCCCACTCACGGATCTCATGTGTCTCCTCAAAGCCTGTGAAGAAACCTATAGATTTTGTCCAGTTGAATCCGTGCCTCACAGTAAGTAGCCAGGGCGCCCCTGACTCTCTCCAGACTCGATGTGGTGCCCTCAACATACAAGGCCGTGTCATCTGCAAACTCCGAGTCAAGTAGCTCCTCCTCCTGTCTAATTGGGAGCTTCAACCTTGTGAGACCCGCCACCTGTGATCTCAAACAGTAGCCCAAAGCCTCCGCCACAAATCAGAAGAGAAAGGGAGCGAGTGGGCAGCCCTGGCGGACCGAGCGAGAGAGAGAAAAGGCCTCACCTGTGTGTCCTCCGATAAGCATCTGACTAGACCTCTCTACATATAGCACTGAAACTCCTCTGACCCATCTGTTTGAGAAACCCAATCTCCTCATAGTGCCCTCTAGGAAAAACCACTCCACCCTGTCATAGGCCTTCTCAAAGTCCAAGAGAAGGACGGCCAACGGTTGTGACTCGTCCCTGGACCAATCCACTGCCTCCCAAAACGTGAAGATGTTGTCTAGGATTGAGACGGGGCCGTAACAACAAACTCAAGACCTTGGCGAGGATCTTGTATGCAATATCAAGCAGAGTGATCGGCCTCCACTGTCGGATGTCTGACCTATCTCCCCCTTTCAGGATCAAACAAATCCACCCCCTACTCAAGGAATGAGGGAGAAGGCCTGTGTCAAAAATCTCCTAGCAAGCTAAATGGAAAGGGGTGGAGATAATCTCCCCGAAATTCCGGAAGAAGGCCGGAGTCAAGCCATCCTCACCCACGCACTTCTGGATCGGGAGAGCCTTGAGGGCTTCCCAGAGCTCCTCATCTGTGAAAGGCTCCTCAAGTCTGTTGCATAAGGCCTGCGAGACTACTGTCGGAACGTGATCCCAAACTAGCTCTCGGGCCACAAGATTAGCTAGGGTCATCCTCTCCGTCTGAAAGAGCTGGCTGTAAAAACCAGTGGTCATGTCCAGAATCTCCTGCGGGTCAGTGTGCATGATGCCCAGCGAGTCCCGGAGATGCTATAGCTGTGTGCCTGCCGATCAGGGCCCAGTGGTTTGAAAGAACTGCTTTGTCATTCTATCCCCTTGCTACACCCATCTAGCCCGAGAGGAGTGATAGGAGAACTCAACCCGCCGCAACTCCGTGTCCTGAAGCTCAAGACGAGCGCTCTCAAATCTGTCACTAAGCCACTAAGAACTTGGATCCTGCTCCCTGAGCCTCTCGATGGAGGCGAGGTCTCTCCACAAAGCCCGCTCACGCTCTTGAAGGGTCCTCCTCCGCCTAAGGGCATGAGCCTGCAGCTCCTCATTGCTCCTCTGAATCGCATCGGCCACCCACGCAACCCAGCCCTCACACGGTGTCATCTCTGACTGCTCCCAAATCCCTGCCATGACCTGCTGAATCTCCTCATCCTGCAAGAGGTCCTCTGGAATGCGGACCCCCTTCTGGGGGAGACCTCGGTAGGGTTGATCCAAGTGAAGTACCACTGGAGAGTGGTCTAACATCGTGGTACCTGCTAGAATCCCGGTAGAACCGCCTCTGTATAGTGCCCAGTCCCCAACATAGAAACGGTCTAATCTCTCTAGCAATCCATCGTGTCTCCTCTGTCCAAAGAAGAAGAGAAGGCTGCCAGGTATCCTGCTGAAATCTGGCTCTCTCCACGGGTCTTTGCCACTGATCATGAAAATGAACTGCTCCTAGGTGCTACGCTCTGCTGCTTGCATCTCAGAGAACAAGGCGCCGCTTTGCTTGTCTTCCCCAAACTCTAGGTTGTTAAAGTCACCTCCAACATCATAGCAATTTGAATTTGGTACATAGCACTTTGCATTTGGCCTATAGTACTTTGCATTTAGCACATAACCACACATTTGTATCGGGGGAGAGTTGGCACATTTCCTCTCTAAAAATTATAAGACCAAGGAATGTGTCCTTCCTTGGGTTTAGTTTAATATGCAATTATCACATTTAGCAATTTGATTTTTGCACATAGCAATTTAAATTTGGCACATAGCACTTTGCATTTGGCTTATAGTTCAACACATAACCACACACTTTTATGGGGGGAAAGTTTCACACTTCCTCTCCTCTAAGACCAAGGAACGTGCCCTTTCTTAGGTTTCATATAGATTTGCATTAAGCACATAGCAATTTGCATATAGCACATAGCAATTTGCATATAGCATATAGCAATTTGAATTTGGCACATAGCACTTTGCAATTGGCAATCAACATAGAGAAATTTGCATTTGCATTCAAAATAGGACTTTCCATTCATAGTATATGCAATTGATTAGTCCACTCAATTAAAAAAAAAATCAATATGAAAGGAATTTTCAACTTAGCAAGTTGAGTCCAAGGGTGCAGATACTCTTTAAAGAAGCTACACATAAAAACCTAGTGAGTATACAATAAAACGATCCCAATCCTGGACTCTCCCGTCCGAACTCCTATCCAAACTGCCTGTCTTGGAATGAGCTCGCCCTAATTGTAGTCCTCTGGAGCCACAGTCATGAGACTAAGATGCAGACCCCTCTCACGACTAAGATGCAGACCCCTCCGCTCCGTCCTACTGCGGGAGACCACTCCTCTGGACCTCTCCCTGGGAGAAGGTGATGGCGTCGTCTGATGTCTGCGGCTGAAAACATGTGCTCCTGAATCATAAGGATGTCCACTGCCCGCCCTACCACTGCCCTCTGCAACTCCTACCCGAGTATCAGGTATTGCGGCTGGCTATGAACACGGTCATGGAGCCCGTGTACGTTCCAACTCACTACGGTCCAACTCATGAGGACGGGGAGTCCGGAACAAGGCCCTCCTGTGAGTGGGTGCATGTCCCAGAAAGACTGCCTTGTGTGGCTTTGTCAGGGGTTTGGAGGGCGAGTAATCAGTGTCTATGCGGCGCCGTACTAGGGTGGATACCGGCTCAATACCGATCTTCCGTGCCCAGTTCATCATGAAGGAGACTTCCACCCCGAACAGCTCCGCACACTTTTGGAGGGGCCAGACATGTGCCTGCTCCACCTTTGCCTCCAGCGGAAATCTGATAACTCCTGTCACCAAACCACACACCGGCTACTTGCGCGTGAAGCTCAACTAAAAGTTCACCTCCGCGCCATGGGCGTACCAAAGGTCTAGTCCCTATGGCCCCATCCACTCGTCCATCATGAGTGTAATCTGATTTCCCGAAATAGCATCGAACACCTCCGGGGACCACTTCTCCAACCCTATGGAGGCAAACGAAAATCTCCAAACGGGGTGTGTCTGAGATCCCACAGCACTGATCAAACCCCCCTTCCGAGGCTGAAGGACCGTGAGCATTACCTCCAATGGTAGAGGATATGAGTCCGGAATCTCCAGATAGTTCCACGGTCCTAACCTCCAGAAGTCCCGCGATGAGAGACGCCTAGGCTAGACGTTGGGAGCTGCTGACCGAGAACACGAGCCTCGTCCCTCAGGATCCCTTCTTGAACGGATCTCCTACTGCGATGAGGACGTAGAAGGGGGCGTCATCATTCCCTTGCCTGTTGGCAGGGGTGCCGAAGTAGAAGAACCTGCTGCTGAAGTGGAGAGGGGGACAGCGGGAGAGGGAGGGATAGGGACGCGGGGGACAGAGGGAGGGGGACGGGTGGTGAGAGTGACCATAGAAGGGAGGGTTGAGGAGGGGGGAGGGGACGGGGGAAACCCTGGAGGAGGAAGGGGAAGTGAAGAGGAAGAGGGGGAGGGGTCTGGGGGGAGAGGGGGAGGGGGAGGAGGAGGGATAAGGACGACCTCAGGCCCCCCCTGCTTAGATCGGCTCCTCTGCGGCCCCGGTCGGGCTAGCGTCTACGGCGTTCGCCATCACCGCATCTAAAGCTCCTGGGCTCGCTGCTCTTGTAAGGGTGGGTGCGGAGGCTGAACCTCCGGAACTGGAGGATCGTTTGGATGGGCGGTGGCCCCTGCCACTCGGGGAGATGGCTCATGTTGTTCCTCCTTCGAGGCCTCTGGGTCAACCCTGTCCCTCTCTTTGCGATCGGCCCTCTGCCTGCAGCGCTTGCAGGCCTGCTTGCTTGGTTTCTTTTTCTTTTTAACCTGGGTCCAGTCCCCTTCTGAGGGGGTAACCCATGGGGTCTGAGACTCCTGCTGCTCCTGCCTTAGAGGACGCTGGACTCGGGCCTTCTGACTCTATCTACTCTACAGTAGAGGGGGGGGCGCACAGGGGAGGCCACGGGGGCAATCTCTGGCGAGGTGACCCATCTGTCTGCACCGAAGACACTGGCCTAGTAACCCGAAAATCTTCAAGGGTCTCGAGAAGGATCAACTCTGGGAGGGACTCTGGACTCTCAACCACCAGTCTGATCCTGGGGACTCCATCATCTGCTAGAACTGAGGCGGCCGACTCTCGCGGGGACTCGAGTATTGTGCCAGATGCCCGACCAATGGAAGGGAGGATGGCTCAATACTCCTTGGGGAGCCCTGGGAAGCAGAGTGTTACCGAAAAACGTGGAACATGATGTGTCGTATCCATGTCCTCCACTGTGAACCCATGGTACCAAGGAAAGAGGTAAACAAGATGCGGGCCAAGGAGGATGGGGCTCTACTCCACAAGTGTCGAGGCAGTGTCGGGGGAGCTCAACTGAATGAGGATAACGCCTCTTCCATAGATGGTGACCTCCTGGATGTGGTCTCCCTCTAATGCCAAGCTCGCCTGGATCCACTCTCACACTTGTCTCCGTGTAGGCGTGAGGCCCACGAGCGCCTTGTCCTGAAGGGACTAAATAGCCTGCTGTACCTGTTGCTTGTCAGCTGGGAAAAGAACCTTAACAGCTGTGGGAGTCGAGGGTGCTGCCATAGAGCCCCTCTAGCCAGACCAAGGGTCACCACCAAGATTTTTTTTCACCTTAACAAGCACAAATGCTCCCGCTACAGGGAGAAAGAAGAGGAAAGAGGAGGGGGGGAGGAAGGAGGGCGTCCGAGGACGAGGCGAAGGCGAGGCGAGGCAAAGAGGTGGAGGAGAGAGAAGGAGAGGGCGGAAGGGAAGGTAGAAGGGAGAAGGGGAAGGAGAGAAGAAGGAGAGGAGGAGGAGAGAAAGAGGGAGTAAAGGGGTGGAGGTGCGGGGGGAGGAGGAAGATGGGCAGAGAAGAGGCCGGGAGAGGCGGAGTGGAAGGATGGAGGGAGAGGCGAAATGGCGGAGGGGGGGGGGGGCCGCGCTGGCGGGGGAGGCAGAAGGGATAGAAGGCGAGGGGGCGAAATGGAGGGGAGGAGGGGCGGAGCAGGGGCGAGGGGCAGAGGAGCAGCGAGATGGCGGGGAGAAGGAAGGAAGGAGGAGCTGCAAGGTGGAAGGGCGGGGAGGAGGAGAGGCGGCAAGGCGGAAAGGGGGCGGGGCGGAGGAGCAACGGGCAGCGGAGCAGCCAAGAGGTAGCGGGGCAGTCAGGCCGCCACGGACAGAGGGGGAGCTCACCAGCTTGTCTCCTGGATGGGATAATATCAGGCTTGGTTATGATGCAAACTCAGAATCTGACCCAAAGCCACAGATAAGGGGAGCACACCTCGGAATAAGAGTGCAAAATGCAGCCCATGAAGGGCAGAATGTTCAAGTTGATGCATTGGGGCAGCCAGCTCCACAAATGCAAAATCCTGTGGGTACAGTTGCATTGGGTGTCAACCCAAGTGTGCAGGCAAATGCTATGGCAGTAATGCAAACACAGATGGCTTCTGTGTTGCAAGTTTTGACTCAGGTCACTCAGAGCTTTGCTGAGATGGTGCATAATCCAGCTTTGATGCCAAGGGCAGAGGCACAATCCATTCAGGGCCCACAGATGCATGTGGGACAGCCACTATCAGAGCCACCTACACCAGTGGTACAGCCACTTGCAGTGCCACAAAGGCAGGGACCAAATGGGAATGAGCATGGTAGCAATGCTCAGAATGTGCAGCAAGGGCAGCAAGCCCAACCACAGTAGTGGTTAAGCCTACACACTTTGGAGAAGAATCCATTTTTCAGGCCATGACCTCACAGCCAGCCCCAAATTCTTTGTATGCTAATGTGGGGATACAGCAGCGTGGATTGCAGGGAGGCAGCCCTATGATGTCACACACTCAGCTAGTACCACCTGTGCCTGCAAACCCAGCTGTGGGGGGTGTTCTTCAAGCTCCTGAAGGACCCCAAGGACAGCAGCCACTTTATTTGCAGCCCCCTGGCTATGATCAGCTGGAGCCCAGGCCCAAGATGACGGATTACAAGGAAGGGGGGGCAGCAGTTAAGTTTGAGACCTTTAATGGTCATGCAGATAGAATGAAGGCTCTTACTTTCTTGCAGCAATTTGATTTGGCTTTTGCTGGAGGGTACTTCAGAGCGCTTCAAAAATCAGAAAGGCAGCCACATTCCTTAAGGGAAATGCCATGCAATGGTGGTCTAACCTTCTCCTCTAGGCCCAAACACCTGCTACTTGGGTTGAATTCAAAAAGGCATTCTCAGCCGCATGGCTCACCACTACTTTTGAAGTGGATGTCATGACTCAGTGGCATAACTTGAATGCTAGGGAATGCAGGAATCTTGAGGATTACAACAAGAAGTTTTGGGATGCACTTCTACCTATGAGCTCTTACAGAACCGTCCCCATATCAGAGCAAGCTGAAAAGTATTGTTGTGGTCTTCCCAAAGAGTTGAGGGACTATTGCACCAAGACACATATTTCCAGCATGTCACAGTTGATAGAGAATGCCAACACAGCTTACTCACTCATGCAGGGCAGAGTCTCAGGTTTCAAGAGCAACTTCAAGGAGGAGCCAAAGAAACCACAGCAAGCTGGAAAAGTCCCTCTTAAATCAAAGTTTGTGGCAGGACAAAGGAGAAAACAGCAGCCCTCTTCTCTTACTCCTGAGGAGAGGAACAAGTTGTTTACTGAAGGGAGGTGTTTCCTCTACAAAGAGACGGGTCATAGGGCAGCAGATTGTCCTAACAAGAAGAGGAAAGAACCTGCAGCAACTCGGGCTGACACTAATCAAGGCAATAGAGAGGACCCGAGAGGCAAGAAGCCTAAGCCAAGTGCTGGCCATATACCTGACATTATTGGGGGTGAGCATGAAGAAGACAGAGATGTGCAGAGCATGGGGAGCTACGGGATCAGCATTTTCTGTACATCTTTGATTCAGGAACCAAATCAAATTTCATTACTCCTGAACTTGCAGCTCAGTTGGGTCTTCGACCAGAGGAGATTGGTCCTCTTTGTGAGGCCAACATGGCTAATCCAAAGCTTAGTACTGTGACAACAAAAAATGATATTTTGTTTTGAAACCTGTGGGACGATTTGTGGGGCCCGCAAGGTGACAAAAGCTAGCCATGGAGACAAGGAACCAAGAAGCGTGATGGAGAAGTTGGTGGCGGGAGATGGCCCTTTGCGGCTACTCTCATTGCGGCTTGTCAATCTTTTGATGTCGACTACTTTATTTCATGTAATCATTAATGTGGATTTGACACTAATTAGAATAATTAGTGAAAATGATTGCAAATGTGATTATGAGTGGAGTGCATCATTGTAAATACCACGGGTATGAATTATAAATACCTTGGTATAGGGATAGAATGGTTTGAGAGATATATTATTTGCTTTGTAATTGGAAAAATAGAAATGAGTCATGTATTTTGAGTGGGCCAGATGACTGCATGGCCTCCATAATGTACTAAAATAATATGGAGAGCACATGCCAAGCACATGGAGGGCATGTGGAGGAGTGTGGAAGAGTGTAAAGTCGAGGATTCCTTCTAGAATTCCAAGGTGGTATATGGAGGATGTTGACATATGGAAACGAGAGGGTCCCTATGGGCTCCAAGGGGAAAGACTCTTGACTTTCTCAATTTTTAAAGAGTCATGAGGATCTTGTGATGGGACACTTGTCAAAATGTGCCCAAAATGACATTTGATGGTGACCCATGTCCTTATGTCACCAGGGGATAAAGGAATCTACTAGCTGAAAATGTAACAAGGTAAAGGAGGGTGAGAATTGCTCTATAAAAGAGACCTCTCTCCTCCCTCTCCAGCATCTGGTTCTTCCCTTCGTAGTTATGCCATCACTTGTATCTAGCTTTGCTTATCTTTTCCCTTCTCCCTAGAGCATTAGGGTCTCACTTTGTACCCCTCTTCTTGCTTTTAATGTTTTGAATAAAGTTCATGCTCCCTTTTCCTCATCCTTCTTCCATCTCCTCCCTCCTCGCTCTAAAGCTTAGTGTACCCACAATAGTGAGTCATTTCTAGATCTGTCTTAAGGGTATTCTCTACTCCCCTAGGCGACCTCAATTTGCCATATCTGGGAAGCTACTTCTCTGCTGAAGGAGATCATTGCCCTTTCCATAACTGCAGTCGGGTATGGGCAGTTTTGACAATCTTCCGTAAAATGGTCATAACTTTCTACTCCGAGCTCCGTTTTGAATAAAACTTATATAAAAATCTTCGTCTCTTCAAGATCTATCTACTAATGTATTCAGATATTTGTTCCATTTAGTAGAATAAAAGTTATTGTTGTTTGAGTGGTCGGGTCTGTTGTTTGGAATAGTTTTGAGAACCTTTCGTTAAACCGTCATAACTTTCTGTTCCAAGCTCCGTTTTGAATGAAACTGATATCAGAATCTTCGTCTTTTCAAGATCTATCTACTGATGTATTGAAATATTTGTACCATTTAGTAGAATAAAAGTTATTGTTGTCTGAGTGGTCGGGTCTATTGTTTGGAGCAGTTTTGAGAACCTTTTGTAAACCGTCATAACTTTCTGTTCCAAGCTCCGTTTTGAATGAAACTGATATCAGAATCTTCGTCTTTTCGAGATCTATGTTTCGTCCCGACCGTCCCATTCAGCCAAATCAGCCCTATCAAGTCACACGTTTCACATCAGTTCACATTGTGTTGAGTCAAAAGATGTTCTTCCAACAACGGCTTGCCCTTACTTTTGGGGCTGACCGATTAGCTCAAATCAATGCTTCCCCTCAGCCTTTCTTATTTCCAATGCTAGAGTACAACCTCACCTTTGACGTTTATATCTTTGTTTTGATCTGAGAAGATAGAGAGTGAGTGTCTCTTTAAGCTTCATCTAATGCCCAAATCTCTTCTCTCTTCTTCAATTTGTGGGTTGAGACGTGACCAAAACCAAACCCCCAGTTTTGTGTCACATCTTTTGGTGGAGACGCCGGGTAGGTTTTGCCTAGAATCCTTCTATCATAACCACACGGTCCCGTTAGATTGAAGGAAAGAAAGTCATCTTTGGAAAAGTTTTTTTTTTCTACTCATCTTTTGGTGCAAAAATGTTCAACATCCCAGTGTTCCATGGATCAGAGGAAGAAGATCTAGGGAATTATCTCCGAGAGTTCAATCGAGCATGTAGCTTGAAAGGTTGGTCTATGACGGAGCGAACTGAAATACTTCCAGATTTCTTGGAGGGCGTGGCCTTAAGTTGACATGAGGCTTTGCCAGAAGAGACCAAGAGTGATTTGGAAAGGTTGACCAAAGTAATGAATGAGAGATTTGGGACGATGGAGTCACCAAATGCCTTACTATTGCAGTTGGACCAGATTTCCCAAAAGGAAGGAGAGTCAGTTTCCACCTTATCAGTGAGGTATGAGGCGTTATTCATGAAGTATCAACAGGCTGCTTTACATGTTGTTGCTTCTTCTTCTTCTACCATGGGGGACTCTAAAAATTCTTTGGTAATGGAGCACCTTAAGATGAGCAAGTTTGTGATGGCTTTGGAGCCTCGTCTTCATTCAAAAGTAATGTGTAAAGATACAACGACATACATGGAGGCACTTCGTATTGCAACCAAGAAGGAAGCTTCTTTACAAATTGAATCCTTATTTATGTCTACTCCAACATCATCGACTTTGGCTTCCCAGGCGAAGGTGATGGAAACTCCTCAAGTACAAAAGTCCTCAAAGTTAGATCATAATATTTCTCAATTGATGGCTGAGTCTGCCGATTTGAAATTACATTTGGTAAATGCATGGCTGCCTAGAGGTCATAAGAGTGAAGAGAGTCCTCCAGGTATAATTAGGATTACTTGCTATGAATGCCATGAAAGGGGACACTATCGCAATGAGTGTCCTGGGTTGAAGCAAAAAGAAGAAAAGACATTAGCAATGATGGAAGAAATTCCCTTACGAGGGAAAGAGGAAAGTCTCATGATGGAAGAAACAAAACAAGCGAAGGCAAAGGATTCAGAACTTCAGGTCTGGAATCTTGCAGTGAAACACAGTGAAATTGTGCCTTCTACTCCTCAAAGGAAAGCAAGATCTTTGAAAATGGAAGAGAGCATAGAGCAACCGACAGTTGTGAAGGTCATCCCAACAAAAGATGAATCCTCAAGCAGGTTTGGATCCTCCACTCTTGAACTTCTCAAAGAAATGCCAAACTGGGGGGAGTCAAAGATTCATTCATTTCCATCCTTGGATAAGGATACCTCTACCTCTGTTCTATTGGGTGATGTTTCTCCTCCTACAAAACATGATGAGTCTTTTGAAGGAGTTTCTGGATTGTTTGTTGAAGACTCATGTGGTGATCAAGAAATCTTAATTGTTGACACATATGAATGTGAAGCAAAAGGTGAATATGAAAATCTTGAAAATGTTCCTTTATCATTCACAACTAGTGCATCAACCCATATGGATAATGAGAGTGATATCTTTGATTCTATTCTTGATGGAGTTTCATGCTTGTTCGTTGAAGATCCATGTGAAGATCTTGACATTGTTGCATTTGAAACATGTGACTATGAAAGTGTTGACCTTTTAGATACTGACCGTCTTGAGAGCAAGCAATCCATATTTGCTATTAATCAAGAGAGCCACATAGTCCCGAAGGATGACGTTTATGCTAGTGATCCTAAGGATGTTGAGGCTCCTGCAATGTTGACACTTGCAAATGATGCTGACTTGGAATCTAAGATGATGATAGAAAATGACAAAGAATGCTATGAAATTCTCGATGATGCCTTTTTTACTGTTACAGGAAGCTCCATAAGGACATACGGGATACACCATGCAATGCATGAAAAGCTCAAGAGCCAAAAAGAAAGGATTGGGGCTGATAGTGCCATCTCAATCCGGTAGCAACCTCCGAGAAAAAGGGAGAACCCCTCCAAACTCGAAGAAATACAGTCCTCCTAGAAGAGGCTGCCTGTGAAGGGCCCTGCATGCTAGCCCATATGGCTATCAAAGTGTGAACCGTGTCACTGCAAATACCCGTGAACACCTGTGATGGGTGTATCTGGGTGTCATCCAAGGCCTCTGTGCATCTGGCTCTCCAAATGTGCCAAGAGGAAATGCTAGCCAAAATCTCCCAAGAGGTGTCCACTGAAACATGTGAAGCTCTGAAAGGAATATGTGGCACATCCTGAAGAGAGCAGGGCTTTATCTCCTATCGGCGGATCGAGAGTGGCCAAGAAGAAGGCTCACCCTCATAAAGCACCTGGGGCCCAGTAAGGGATAACCATGCGACCGAGCCCCAAGTCATGAAGAAAGGGAAAGTATGAAAAATGCTGAGTATCCGAGCAACTCCTTTCCAAACAATTCTCGCTTGATTGCAGTCCCAAAGGCAATGTCGCACTGACTCCTCTGCAGAATGACAACAAGGGCAAGTGGAATCAGCCCCAAATCATGATCTCCACAGGTTCACTGCAATCCCTCCATGAATAGAAAGCCAAAAGAAAAGAGTGATCTTTCTATTTTTGAGGGATTTCCAGAGCCTCCAGAAATTCCTATGCAAATCTGCGGTGATGAAGAAGCTATCCCAATGGGGGGCTCTGGAGGGAATCCAACCTCTACTGCTCATCTGAAATCTCCTGGCATTACCAACCGTGAAACGAAAGAAGAAAATCCCCCTCTCTCGGTGCCCATGATCTATCCACTCCCAAGAACAGAGGGTCGGGGTCTAAGCACCACTGCAAGCCCTCTCCATGGTCCACAAAACCAGCAATCCTAACAGGCTGAAAGGCAACCTCTAGAAGAATATCATCCGTGGTAGAAGAATATCATCCGTGGATCTAGAGAGTATACCTCCATCCCCAACGTCAAAGACCAAAGCATCTTCTCCGAAACCTCGAAGAGCGATCACCTGTAGAGGAACTGCTGTCCTCGAAAAAGCTCCCATCCAAGTGGTGGAAGTAATAGGCACCTCAACTGTTCATTCCACCGGGATGGCTGCATCTATCTACTGAATCCTGCGTGCTATCCCTCTGAGGTGACTCACGGACTGTAGTCTCTGATCCTCAGGTAGCCTGATAAAAGCCTTCCAAGTGCCTACTGTGTAGGTGGGGCCTCTCTCCCATCCAGACCACTGCATATAATGGGAAGTGCCCAGAGGTCTGCCATGCTCATCAAGTATACTATCATTCCAAATGATCGGCTACCTATCAATCTCTTCAAGGGTAGAGGGCGGAACCCTTCGAATAGTGTTCCTGAAGCTCCCCCAAGCTTTGAGGATGACAGTCATGCGAGGAGAGGCAGGAGACCTGAGAGAGGCGGAAGAAAAAATCCAGCGAGGGCTGTCTACCCAATCATCTCCTAAGGTAGGTGTGCAAGCCTGAATGCGTCCAAAAAAGAAATCCTTCCAAGATTCCTACCCAGGCATGACTCCCCTCACCACCACCTTACAAAGCAATGCCCTGCACTGCAAGTCCGAGTCAATGATATTAAGTCCCTCTTCCCATGTAGGGAAAATAATGGTCTCCCATGCCACCCTTGCTGCAGCATCTGCCGTGCCATCAAGTCCACTCCATAGAAAATTCCTGACTGGTCTAATGAGCTGAGTGATGCAATCCTCCCTAGACCGGCACTAGTAAGAACACACAAACCAGGCGGTGGCCAAGAGAGCCTAGCTGAGCTCCAAAAAAGGAGCTTTTTCCTTATACTTTCTAATACTGTGGCGAACTGCTATGTTGGAGAGATGCCCAATCCTACCTGGCATCCCAAATACCTGACAGGAACACTCCTCTGAATCCAAGAAAAGCCAATGTCAACTCCCCAGTCTGGAGTGTCCTCATCACTGATCCAAAAGCCAAAGGATTTATGCTAATTGATGTGTGCCCCTGCAGCTGAGCAAAAAATATCCAAGGCTGTCCGGAAAGAATCAAGTGACTGCGAAGAGGCCTCAATAAAAATAGCAGTGTCATCAGCCAACTCATAGTCACGAAGCTCTTGCTCTTGTCTCAAGGGCAATCTCAACCCATAAAGCTCAGCCTGAGATCTAAGGAAGACACTCATAGCTTCTGCCACAAAGAGAAAGAGGAAGGTGGCTAAAGGGCATCCTTGACGAACTGATCTCGAAACTGAAACCTGTCACCCCTTACCCCTCCAATCAAAACCTGGTTGTGGGCTGATCTGTAAAGGGAGGCCACCCCTCTAATCCATGCATCTGAAAATCCAAACCGTAAAAGAGTGCCCTCAAGAAAACCCCAATCTACTCTGTCATAGGCTTTCTCAAAGTCCAGGAGTAGAACTGCCAGCCGCTGCCCGCTCTGCATAGCCCACTTTGTGGCTTCCCAAAAGGAAAATATATTATCAAATATGCTCCTGCCATGCGCAAAGCCTGTCTAAGTATTATGGATGAGGTCTGGAAGAAGGGGCTGCAACCGGATGCTGATCGCCTTGGCCAGGATTTTGTACAGAGTGCCCAAGAGAGTGATGGGTCTCCAATGGGATACAAAATTCATGTTGCCACCTTTTGGGATAAGGTGTATGAATCCCTCGGTCAATGAGTCAGACATGTCACCCGAGTCCCAAATGCCCTGCAGGGCTGAAGTAATATGATCACCTATCATATCCCAAAAGGCTGTAAAAAAAAGAGTAAGACCATCGGAACACCCTTATGAGCACTCTTGAATTCTGTGTTGGTAAAGCGTGCATCAAGTAAGCATATCATCTCTGGTGTGACCAACACAGGTAAACTCTACCAAATCTCATCTCTAGCCACATCTCTGGCCTGTGTGTCAGGATCTGCGGAAAGAAGGGAGGCATAGAAAGCTGTCGCTAAGTGCATGACGGTATCCAGATGAGACTGCAAAACGCCGTCAGAGTCAATAAGCTGCCTGACACTCTCTCTACTATGTCTGGGACCAAGTGTAGAGAAAAAGTGTTTATTGACTCTCCCTCCCATCTGTATTCAAAAGGACTCCCGTGCATGGAAGGCATACTCTGCTCTCTGATCTAGCAATGTCTGTAAGTGAGCCCTTGTCGTAGCAAGGCGCTCCTGTACCCAAGCATCAGATGGTCGTTTCTGCTCCTCCCTCTGCAAGGCTGCCAACTGCTGACGGATACCAATCTCCCGCCTGAGTACCTCACCTCGCCGAGCACTAGCAACGGAGTGATAAAAGTCGCTGATACTGGCAAGTGCTGTGGCCACATGTGAAGGACCGGCCATTCCCCCTGCATGTGAGAAACTCAGATCTCCAAGACTGCCTCTGTGAGGGTCTCATCCGTATATAAGGCATCGAGGATCCTGATACTGTGAGACCGTCCTCTCAGATGGAGCTCTGAGATGGACAAAACTACCGAAAAATGGTCAGAAGTGGAAACACTAGGTGCAATGCAAACTGTCCCCCCTCTATCAAGAGCCCAGTCATCCACATAGAATCTGTCAATCCGGGCATGGATAGGCATCTGCACCCTATGGTTCGACCATGAAAACAAAAGTGACTAAGACTGAACATGAAATCATCATCTGACCAAACATCTCTACCACTAAACCTGAACAAGAAGGCATCCCAAGCTGCTCTTTCGAGGGAATGAATACCACCTTCTCTGCCTCCTTGCTTATTAGCAACTCTTTCCAAAACAGAACGTGGTCCCCTCTGTTGTTCGGAGCATAGAGGTTGAGGAAACTTACGTCCATCAATCAGAAGTAAAACCCACTGGGCCCTGAAGGGGGTTATGGTACCGTGTCCAATGATCAGAGGGAGAATAGAATCTGAAATTGATATGCATGTACCTCCTCTGGTTCCCAAGGCAGGAAGCCAAAAAGTCCGGCCTGAAAATAGCTTACCTGACTTGGAGCAATCTCTGACATCCAATTTGTGTTCCTAAAGAAAAAGCATGTCTAGGGAACCACCTGAAACACCTGAATGGTGGAGCTGTTTCCTAATCAGCTGTCTGTGACGGCGATGAGGAATGCCGCCCAATCCCTGTATATTCCAACTGGCTATCCTCATCAGCGGGAGGAAGCGGGTTGGAATACCTTACCCGACCTGGTGGCGGAAAAAGAACTCCACCGGAGCTGACCTCCTGCCATACACACGAGATCCAAGGGGAGGAAAGTCCACAGGTGAGAGAGAGAAAGATCTCTCAAGAGGGATGCCGATAACTGGCTCTCCGAAAGTGGAAGGTACAAAATCAACATCTGGGAGGTCAGAGAAGTCCTCCAGAGCGGAAAAGGAGTTCCGCTAAGCCAGTCCTGGGGAGGGGGTGTGAAGGATTCCTACCGAAGCAGGGATAGAATGTAAGATCCCCTTCCCTCTATCCACAGAAGGAGGCACGTGTACTGAGTCCTGATCAAGAAGTGCTGCGGATGAGGTGCCAACAACCTGGGTTGCTGAGGAAGGTACAGCCTGATCCTGGGGTGGAGTCGAACAAGGCTCCTGAACACTAGTCTCCTCCCGAGGCTCCAAGGGGGTAGCCTCCGAAGCGGTGGATGTGTGATCTGAAGTAGAGGGCCTGACTGCGACCGGAACCCACTGCGGGCCAGAGGTGGTGCGGGGTGCAAGAGGGACTCAAGTAGCCCTAGGAGGGGGAGGAGCCTGTGTCTGAGGCGGTGCCTGTGCAGCAGTGGGTCTTGCTCCTGCTCTCTGCCATAAGCTAGTACGAGCTGGTTGCTTTCTGGGCCTCTTTTTCTTCTTTAAGCAATCTCTGGCGAAGTGCCCCGAGGATCTGCAAATCTTGCACTGGTCCTGCCGACCTGCAACCTCAAATCTCTGGCGGAAGGACCCATCGGGTCGCTGTAGCATGATGTGGTCATCTGAAATATTAGGGTCTTGGACAATGATGTTAAGCCAGGCAATCTCCAATTCTCCAGGACCAGATAAACAGGTACAAACACCACTGGTGCCTCTCCAAATCCTGTCAAAGAAACCCCGAATCGGAGGCAAAAACCACAACCAAAGAAATGTCAAAAGCCCCGGTTCAGAGGATAAACAAAATTAAAAAAAATGTTTTTTTTTCTGGCCGACCAGATTGACCTGGTCGGTCAAATCTGACCAGGTCGGTCAACCTGTTGGTTGACCGACTTAAAGCCCCTTCCTATTTAAAAGGGGGGGGCTAGGTATTCAAATACAATCTCTCTTCCAGTTCCAGAGGTTCCTGCACACCCTGAGCCACTTCTGCCTCCTGGCTGCCTCCACTTCTGCCTCCTGGCTGCCTCCTCTGCTGTCCTCTTTTCTGCTCCAGATTTGCCCGCTTTTCTGCCCCAGATCTGCCCCTCCTTTCTGCTCAGATCTGTCCTCCTTTCTGCTCCAGATCTGTTCCCTTTTTCAGCTCCAGAGCTGCTCTCTTTTCTGCTCCAGAACAGCCTTCCTTTCTGCTTCAGTTCTGCCCTCCTTTCTGCATCAGATCAGCTCCAATTTCTGATCCAGATCTGCCTTCTTTTAGCTTCAGATCTGTCCCAACTTCTGCTCCAAGATCTGCCCTCAACTTCTGCTCCAGATCTACCTCCAACTTCCGCTCCAGATTCTGTTCTTTCTATTCCAAATCTGCAGCAACCCCTGCATCAGTTTGCTGTCTCAGATTTGGTTCAGTTCCAACTTGTGGAGCTAGTGCAGAAGTCCACTACAGTTGTCAGGACTGACGTTTGTTTCCTCCAGAGCTTCTCTCATATCTTCACTTGTACTGAGTTCCGTTTGTGATATATATATCTTCTTCAGCCATTGATTGTCTTCAGTATTGTTTTATTTGTCTCCAAGTATTTTCTTTATAAATGACCCTAACCCTGGGTACCCCATCCATCCTGACCACCTCAGCAGCTGAAGAGAGCTCGCCAGGAAGAGGGGGGATCTCTGCTACCACACCAAACCTCTCTCCAATAACTGAAAGAAGCCGGTGATGAACTGAGGGGAGACCAGGGAACCTGATGAAAACAGAAACTCCCTGCTTGTCCTCTTCAACTGGGTCAAAGCCCAGATGAAAGGGAAACAAAAAAATCCTCTTGTAGCCTAGAAGTAGAAACCCGGCCTGTAGCAGGTCTCTCGTGACGTCCGGGGAATCTAGGCACACCTGAAAGAAACCTCGTCCCAACAAACGAACATCCTTGAGGTGGGAGGCGAGCTCTTGGGAAAGTGTCGCAAGCATCCAATCTCTAGCTTGTGACCTGGAGGAGTGGGAGCCATGAATGCGTGCGAAGAGAGTCATGGAACACTCATGCTCCAAATCCTTTTGCAACTGCTGCAGCTCGTCTTTTGAGAAAGTGATGGTTCTCGCGGCCGGTGTGGGCGGTAACGGATTGACTGAGTGGGAACCCATTCGTCAATCGAGGTGGAAAAGGCCGATTCAAACGCAAGGAAGAACTCCGTCCGCTTTCCTGAAGCCCAGGAGACCCCTAACGGAGAATAGGGTACTCCAGATGAGGGGAGAGGGTGAAAGGAAGGAGGGAGAGAGAAGATGAGCAGAGGAGGAATCAGCAAGGGGATGGGGGGGCAGCAAGGAGGAGGGAGAGGTCGAGATAGATGCTTATCTTCAATATACAAAGAGCATTTATAGTTTTGCACATGATACATCTTCACATAATGTATTTGATCGAGGACCTTCTTATATTTCTCCAGCAATATCTTGTACCTCTGATCAAGGAAATCCTTCTCAAATGGTACACTATGTATTTGATCAAGGCAAGGATACACCAGGTTGCACCCGTGAGTATTGGCACATGTTCTTTTAAGATCAACCACCTTGTTGGCCAGCAGACCCCCAAGACAAGCTTGGCGATCTGCTAGGGAGGGAAAGATGTGACAACAAAAAACGATATTTTGTTTTGAAACCTGTGGGAGGATTTGTGGGGCCCGCAAGGTGACAAAAGCTAGCCATGGAGAAAAAGAACCAAGAAGTATGACGAGGAAGTTGGTGGCGGGAGATGGCTCTTTGCGGCTACTCTCGTTGTGGCTTGTCAATCTTTTGATGTCGACTACTTTATTTCATGTAATCATTAATGTGGATTTGACACTAAATAGAATAATTAGTGAAAATGATTGCAAATGTGATTATGAGTGGAGTGCATCATTGTAAATACCACAGGTATGAATTATAAATACCTTGGTATAGGGATAGAATGGTTTGAGAGAGATATTATTTGCTTTGTAATTGGGAAAATAGAAATGAGTCATGTATTTTGAGTGGACCAGATGACTGCATAGCCTCCATAATGTACTAAAATAATATGGAGAGCACATGCCAAGCACATGGAGGGCATGTGGAGGAGTGTGGAAGAGTGTAAAGTCAAGAGAAATCCTTCTAGAATTCCAAGGTGGTATATGGAGGATGTTGACATATGGAAAAGAGAGGGTCCCTATGGACTCCAAGGGGAAAGACTCTTGACTTTCTCAATTTTTAAAGAGTCATGAGGATCTTGTGATGGGACACTTGTCAAACTGTGCCCAAAAGGACATTTGATGGTGACCCATGTCCTTATGTCACCAAGGGGTGAAGGAATATACTGGCTTAAAATGTAACAAGGTGAAGGAGGGTGAGAATTGCTCTATAAAAGAGACCTCTCTCCTCCCTCTCCAGCATCTGGTTCTTCCCTTTGTAGTTATGCCATCACTTGTATCTAGCTTTGCCTATCTTTTCCCTTCTCCCTAGAGCATTAGGCTCTCACTTTGTACCCCTCTTCTTGCTTTTGATGTTTTGAAAAGTTCATGCTCCCTTTTCCTCATCCTTCTTCCATCTCCTCGCTCTAAAGCTTAGTGTACCCACATGAGTGAGCCATTTCTAGATCTGTGTTAAGGGTATTCTCTACTCCCCTAGGCAACCTCAATTTGCCATATCTGGGAAGCTACTTCTCTGCTGAAGGAGATCATTGCCCTTTCCATAACTGCAATCGGGTATGGGCAGTTTTGACAGTCTTCCGTAAAATGGTTATAACTTTCTACTCCGAGCTCCGTTTTGAATGAAACTTATATAAAAATCTTCGTCTCTTCAAGATCTATCTACTGATGTATTCATATATTTGTTCCATTTAGTAGAATAAAAGTTACTGTTGTCTGAGTGGTCGCGTCTGTTGTTTGGAGCAGTTTTGAGAACCTTTCGTGAAACCGTCATAACTTTCTGTTCCAAGCTCCATTTTGAATGAAACTGATATCAAAATCTTCGTCTTTTCAAGATCTATCTACTGATGTATTCAAATATTTGTTCCATTTAGTAGAATAAAAGTTATTGTTGTCTGAGTGGTCGGGTCTATTGTTTGGAGCAGTTTTGAGAACCTTTCGTAAACCGTCATAACTTTCTGTTCCAAGCTCCGTTTTGAATGAAACTGATATCAGAATCTTCGTCTTTTCGAGATCTATGTTTCGTCCCGATCGTCCCATTCAGCCAAATCAGTCAAGTCACACGTTTCACATCAGTTCACATTGTGTTGAGTCAAAAGATGTTCTTCCAACAACGGCTTGCCCTTACTTTTCGGGCTGACCGATTAGCTCAAATCAATGCTTCCCCTCAGCCTTTCTTATTTCCAATGCTAGAGTACAACCTCACCTTTGACGTCTATATCTTTAAGATAGAGAGTGAGTGTCTCTTTAAGCTTCATCTAATGCCCAAATCTCTTCTCTCTTCTTCAATTTGTGGGTTGAGACATGACCAGAACCAAACCCCCAGTTTTGTGTCACAGTACCCCTGTCACTCCTATCATAGGGAAGCTACGGATTCACATTCAGGGATATGTGGACTATGAGGATTTCTATGTGATGCCTTTACCTGAGTGTGATGTTTTGCTGGGGATGCCTTGGATGTACCGTGTGCATGCTATCATAGATACACATGACAAGAAGCTTACCTTGACTTATAGGGGTAAAACCCAAATCATTGATGTAAACTCAAAGGGAGAATCAGTCCCAGTTGTATCCTCTTCGGCGACTCTATAATGAAAAAGCATCTTTCTGCATATTTGATTTTTGTCAAAGAAAAAGAACCTGATGAGGATAACTCTAATTTTTCCAAGCTGGAAAAACAGCAAACTGAGTTTTTATTTCAGTTTCAAGATTGTTTTTCAAATGAACTTCCAGAGGAGTTACCTCCTAAGATCATACTATTGATATCAATCCTGGCAGTTCTCCACCTAACCGACCACCATTCGGGGTAAGTGCGGCACAGCAAGAGGAGATCATGTGTCAAGTCAATGAATTGCTACAGAAGGGGCTGATTCAGCCAAGCTCTTCTCCATACTGTTCTCCCGTCCTACTTGTGCAGAAGAAGGATGGATCTTGGAGAATGTGTATTGACTACACGGCTTTGAATAAGATCTCTATCAAGAATTCCACGCATTGATGATATCTTGGATCGATTAGAGGGATCAGCCATCTTCAGTCGCATTGACTTGAAGAGTGGTTACCATCAGATACGAATCAGGCCCGAAGATGTACATAAGACTGCCTTCAGGACCACTTTTGGGCTTTATGCCATTTGGTTTAACCAATGCTCCTGCTACCTTCAATCGTATGATGGATTGCATTTTCAGAGAGCAAGGGAGTTTGTGGATACATTCTTTGATGAGATTATTGTGCACTCGAAAGATGAAGAGGAGCATAGGCAACACTTGGCAGTTGTATTTGCAGAACTCAAGAAACACAGTTTACTGGGTCAACACCAAGAAGAGTGAGTTCTTCATGCCAGAGATACATTTCTTGAGACACATCATCTCATGAGATGGAATGAGGATGGACCCTGCCAAGATAGAGGCAATCAAGAATTGGCCTCCATTGAAGAATTACATGCTTTGCAGAAGAAGGAAGTGCCTTTCCGTTGGGGAAAGAAAGAAATTGCAGCATTTAATGAGCTAAAAGAAAAGCTATGCTCAGATCCTGTCATCATTTTGCCAGACTTGTGAAAGCCTTTTGTTCTTCAATGTGATGCAAGCGGCAATAGTGTTGGAGGAGTACTCATGCAGGAAGGCAGAGTGGTTGCATATGAGAGCAGGCTGCTCCGAGATGCTGAACACAACATGAATGTATATGAGCAAGAGTTGGTAGCTGTAATTCATGCTCTTACTATGTGGAAGCACTATCTTTTAGGTGCTGATTTCTATGTGCAAACTGATCATCAATCGCTGCGATACTCTCTCACTCAGAGAAAGTTATCAGAAAAGCACATGAGATGGGCAAACTTCCTTTCCATTTTTCATTTTCAGATTGTACATGTGGCTGGAAAGAAAAATGTAGTGGCTCATGCACTTTCCAAAAGGCCACGTACGGAAGCTATGTCCAAGAAACCACATGTATCTGCAGTTACCATTGCTTATCACAATGAGCTAGATGCCATGAAGGAGCAGTATGCTACAAATGATGCTTTTGCACGTATCAGTTGGTTGATACACTGACATACGGATGGATCTGCAGTCCTGCTGTATCTACATTGTATTTTTGGTACTTCATGTGATGTTGTACTATTGATTATGGGCTGTTTTATGCCTATTGTGACACCCTTTTCTATTTGCTGTAATATTGGGACAGCAAACAAGATAGTTTGCTGTTTCAAGAGGGGGGTATGTCACGGGGACGTGGTGGTGATGGTGAAGTGTCTAAACTAACTGTCACTGAATTTGGCCTAGGATACCAGGCTAGGGACCTTAGTTAATGCCCAAAAGGTACCTATGATTTTATGTGCAACAAGTGCAACTCCTGGTGCTATTAGAGTGGTTTCATTTTCTAAGGTCATTGGTTTGGTTCAATGGGGTCATCCTTTAAAAACTGGCCCCCTAGAGATCCTTCAAAATAGGGTCATTGGTTCCTTTGCACTAGGGTCATGGTGTGCCATCTGACCCCCTAGGGGCATTAAAAATCCCACGCCTCATTTTGCTTAGGTGTCTGCTAGTGGCCTATCTGCTTGCCTTGTGTCACCTCTGGAAGTCCCTGGAAGGCCTTGGATCCCTTCCTTGGCTCTCCTTTCTGTTTTGAGACTTCACCCCTACCAGGGCAGCCTCATTCTCTTCATGGCGGATTTCTGTAGCTCTCCCTCTCCTTGCTGAACTGGAATTTCATGCTTCCTTTGCGACAGTTCTCCTCCCCTTGGTGCCCTCTGTTGCTGGCATGTTTCTGGGACCTGGACGCCTTCATTCTGAGCCACTTTTGAGGCTGTTTTCGACTTTCTTCGCGACAAAAGTTCTTCTTTTCTGCATCTGAAGCCATATTCATGGGCACCTCTCTTCCTACTCCTGCCTCGTGCAAGGCGCACGGAAAACGGAGCTGTTTGTGGGCTGTAAACTCTGTTTTGGTGATTGGCTGATCTGCTACAGCTTGCTGGACGCACTTCTCTCTGATCTTTTCTGGTGTTGGAAGACACTCCTAGGCAGCACTCTCCTACCAGAGTTTGCTGTCCGCTTCCCATCCTACTTCTGGAGCTGTTTCGGGCTGAAACAGGCTCTTTCTGTTGGCTGAATTCTCATCTTCCTTCTACACTCTTTGCTACAGCCATTCCTACTGAGTTCCTACTAGGTTGGATGCCCTGCCGTTGGCTCGGGAGAGGATTGGGGCACTGGTTGTTTGTGACTTCTCCAGCCGCGAAGAAGTCCTCCTAGTTGGGGACTTCAACGCGAGGACGGGCGCTCGTCAGGCACCACTCCTCGACTTCAGTTGGCAGGTTTCGTTCATGAGGCACTCAGACTCTGCAAGAGGGTACTTCGAGCATGGAGACAGGAGCAGATTTCTTCCTTGGCTGATCCCTCTCAGAGTTCTATCACGCAGTACTCTCGATGTAGCCCATCGGATACAAAGATCCAAGAGATCGCGCCCCTCGCCACCACGGGAGACAGCCCGACAGACAGATACGTGAGGTCTTGGCATCACATTAGAGGGCCATCAAGGAGCCGGGCTATATAGAGCCTCCACATGTACATGGAGCTCTGGCTCTGAGTAGTTGATTGCCCTCTTTTTTCTACTATGTTTTGTACTAGTTGTACTAGGTTTTTTTGCATTCTTATCATTTAGCACTCAGCAAGGGCCTTAGTGTGCCCTTTGCTTTCAACCCACAGTGGCTTCTATGGGTTACATATATCTTGTATCTTGTCTCATAGACCCACGAGGTCTCCTGAAGACGTTAATACCTATGGCAATACATAAGCGAAGAGCTTTGGCCTCACTTCGCACCCGATCACACCAGCTGCAGATTGAAATAGGAGGATGGAAAGATATGCCAAAAGAGAGCAGAATATGCCAATTATGTGACCAAGGAATGGCAGAAACTGAAGAACACATGGTAATGATATGCCCTTACTATACTCACATCCGGAAAGCATTTAGCTCTCTTCTCGAGGGACATAACAGACTGGCTGATATGCTACATAGCGGGTCACCCCCAGCTTTAGGAACGTTTGTCTATAAGCTTTTCAAGCACAGGAACTCACCTAAGACATAAAAGTAGTTTCTCTTAAACCCTCCCCTCCAAGGAAGGAGTCTTTGTGTACGAGGATTTTGTATTGCTCAGGTCCCATAGGCCGATTTTTTGGTCTTCAGAGGACGATAATATATTCTTCTTCTTCTTCTTCTTCTTCTTCTTCTTCTTCTCTCTCTCTCTCTCTCTCTCTCTCTCTCTCTCTCTCTACACAGATCACTCTGGGGTACCTCCCGTCATTGTTTAGACCCAAGATACGTCCCACGGGAGTCACGGTGGCTCTAGTCTTGCGTCGAGCCTCGTCCAAGAGACCGAGACGCACGGCACCCCTTGACGGACGCCAACGTCCCATCACCGGCTACGCACCAGCCAGGGTGACATGACATACAGAGGATTCCGCTCTGCTCTAGTCTTTTTTCTTTTCATTGTCACACCCAGATGTATTTGATTATGTATGATCAGACTTATGATTCAGCACGGGTGATGATGCTCGTTTTAGTAGCTCCACCCTTACTGTGATTTGTATCAGGTTTTCTTTCAGTCCCATAGACCCATCGGTCTTCCGAAGACTCTAATAAAATTTATTTACTTCTCTCTCTCTCTCTCTCTCTCTCTCTCTCTCTCTCTCTCTCTCTAAGTAACAACTCTAAGGACTTTTGGCAAAGATTTCTAGAGGGACAGTCCCCCTCACCTCTCACTGACACCCAGGTCTGGCATAACTATGCACGCACATTATATGACATCCCAAATCAGCCAACAGTCCCTGACCTCACATATACCACGCCCCACTTCTTGCACCCTCTTCACTAAGGGGGGATTGAAGGATGCCGTAATGAAACTTCATAATGGCCAAGCGAAGGATCATGAGGGGCTATGCACTGAGTTCATTGCATACAGGATTAATCTCCTAGCCCCGATCTTACACGCACCTGGACCATTAACACTATTTCACCCATCCACAAGGCAAGGGATCCCATGAGCCCAGAGAACTACAGGACCATTATGATTGGACATGTCATGTCCAAGATATATGCATCAGTGCTTGATTCCGAGATCAGTCGATTCGCAGAGTGTCGAGGACTTAGAGCAGCAGGACAGGCTAGATTTTGACGGAATCATGGGACCATGGATCACATTCTCACGCTCAGGTGTATCATCGAGGAGGCGAGGGCACGGAAGCAGAGGGTTTACTGTTGCTTTGTGGACTTCCGCAAACCATTTCACACGGTCCCGAGAGCCCGCCTCCCCCGACGCCTACAGGATTTGGGTTATGACCAGGAGATCATTTGGGCTGACATAGCACTTTACGAGAGTCTCCTAGGCAGGGTCAGGGTGGACAGACGAGATCATGAGCACTATTGGAGTCAAACAAGGGTGTCCTTTATCACCTACCCTGTTTGGCCTCTGCGTTGACGAGCTTGAGACAGTGTGCAGATACAGGGGGGGATGGATGCTCTCTTGCTGGCACTCTGATCCAAATATTGCTATATGCAGATGACGCGGCACTTTTGTCTCTCTCAGTGGAGGAGCTCCAGAGACACCTTGACGCACAACAATCTTTTTATGAGTCTCATGATTTGAAGGTCAACCTTGGTAAAACCAAGGTTATGACCTTCAATACATCTCGAGCCGTCATGCACCAGGACCAGTTCACGTTTGATGGGTCACCTATTGAGATAGTTTCATCACACACGTATCTAGGGGTTGTCTTCTCCAAACCCATCTTTACTATGCCGCGATGCAAGCCCGCCTAGGTAGGGGATACGCTTCATTGGCCAAACTAGAGAGACAGTGCTTCCGCTCACACTTTCAGGATCCACGAACCAAGGGGCAGCTTTTTGACTCCTTGGTCCGCCCAGCGGGGATGTATGGGAGCCCTTGTTGGGGCTAGATTTGTCGGATACAGAGTGGGCTCGTGTGGAGTGGCTACAGGTTCTCATGCTATCGCGGATAATTCGCAATAAGCCATCCATTCCTCATCAGATCATTCAGGCTGAGTTTGGGTCATCCCCATTACAGCTAGATGCTGCATTTCACGTCATCACGTATTTGCACCGAGTCAGGAAATACGGGGATTACACTTCTGGGCGCAGCAGACTACCTTGGCTAGCTTTGTCCTCCTCTATGGCGCTTTCAGCAGGGGGGACCAGAGATGCTGGTATGCACGCACTGAGAGATGGTTTGAGCGACTAAGCCTCCACATGGATAGACTCCCTCCCTTCCAATACAGTATGGATGCTCCGTTTTCTCCCCTCCTGTAATACAAGGTCAACCAAGTAATCCGTGAGGATCTCTTGCAGCTACACACATTCCGGACCTAGTTGGGACCGAGCGAGTTCCCAGTGAAGCTCAACTTCTACAGAGATCGCTGCTTGCACATCACAGAGGAGGGTTTCATCAACCCACCAAGATATACGCAGATCCGGGTCTCTTCACATAGACTTCGTATTGAAAGCGGCAAAGCAAAGGGCATACCCAAGGAGAGGCGCATATGCACATTATGTGACAGGCAGGAGGTTGAGACGGAGGAGCACTTCATCTTCAGGTGCCCTATTTACTATGAGATCCGAGGGTGTTTCTACTGCCTCTTCAGAGAGAGTTTTGGGGTTTTGTCCCGGTTCCTCTCCTACCCAGACCAAAGATGCTTGGCGGGCTTCATCCATGAGGTAGTCAGGCACCGCGAGAGGATACTTCAATCACGGAGACAGGAGCGGACTTCTTCCTTAGCACACCCTTCTCAAAGCTCTATCACGGAGTTCTTCCTGCCAGATCACATGGACACTCACGAGACGAGGCTTCGACATGATCACGATCTAGAGCCAATGACCCAACAACTCAGAGGGTTGACGCGCATATTACACTTGGAGACATCCCCTCTCTGTTCAGAGTTGGAGCCCGACCAATAGGGGTTATTAAGGCCCTTGTTAGACGCGGAGCTAAGACTAGGAGGCGTCACAAAGCCACACCCGTGAGTAGCCGACAGCACTCTATCGCCGATTTCATGCCTCCATTGCCTCATCCACCCTAATGTCCTAATGGCGATGATGATGATGATGATGATGATGAGTATGCTGATGCTGATTTGTAGTCGACCACTGGCATGACCATGTTGTAATTAGTACTATCATTTTGCATTTTTGCATTCTACATTCTACATTGGTGTGGATGCTCATTCAGTAGCTCCACCCCCACAGCTTGTTTGTATGAGGTTTCTTACAGTCTCATAGACCCATCGGTCTTCCGAAGACTTTAATAAACTTTCTTTCTTTCTTTCTTTCTTTTCTTTCTCTCGGCTTCCCGCGGGACATTAATATATCTTTCTTTCTTTCTCGGGGAAGGGGAAGGGGGGGGGACTAGGAGTTTCCTACCAAGTTCTAGTTCTATCGCAATCAATTCCTGAGAGTATCCGAGGATATGGAGTGATTATCAAAACCCAATATTGAAGGACAAACGAGTTTCAGATGCATTGAGGATTACCATTGGATTGGACAGCTGTGGGTGTTGTTTCACCAACTACGGATTGAGACAAGGAGAACCACAAGCACACTTAGAGGGCAACGGTTGTGCAGGCTATGCACACTAGAAGAGGTAGAAACAAAGGAACATTTCCTATGTAAATACGGGACATGTTGCCTTTCCAGAAGGATTGTCATTCAACAGTTGCAAGTCTCATCCCACCAGTTGCAGCTTGAGACAGGGAGAGCACAGGCACACCTACAAAGCAGCAAATCTATAGGTTATGCACACTAGAAGAGGTGGAGAGAGAGGAGCACTTTCTATGTACAAGCCCAGTCTACTATGAGATTTGTGCATGATATGACTGCCTTTTCCAAGAGGGACACGGATTCGGACCACTTTCCTAATTGATCCAAGTTCATGATCGGGTCTACATCGGTCTCTACTTGATCGAGATGCGACGATATAGAGAGACTCTATGAGACGAATCAGGCAGCAAGAGGTGACAAGGACACAAAAGACAAAGCTAGACTGGACACAAACGCATGTCACGGGACTTCTATACGTTCGAGTTGGCACCACATAGCAATGGAGTGGAAAAGGAGGAGCTAGCCAATATGAGGGCAGCATGGATTAGCGGGAATTGGAGACGAGGCCAATTGGAGCCAGAGCCACAGAGACCACGCACAGTGCAAAGATAGACCAGTGCACACATGATGGAGATCGAATCTATCCCGGCTCTACTCAGGGGGGGCCGTCAAGAGTCAAGGTATCACTCTTGAGATGGCCCATAGGATATAGAGACCACGCAGGCCACCCCCCCCACCACAAGGAGAGATGACCCGACTGAGTCAGATACAAGAATCCGCATAGGACTGCCGAGGCACCAAGATCATAGTTGATCAAATCTCTTTGTTTTCTCTCAAAAATTTTGAGCTTCGAGTTCAGTTTTTGAGTTTCTTAGTATAACACTCAGCAAGGGCCTTAGCAATCTCTTGCATGGTGGCTTGTATGATATTCTAATTTTCAGTGTACTTTGCCTCGTAGGCTCGTGAGGCGTCCAGAAGACGTTAATAAATCTCTCTTTGTTCTTTCTCTCTCTCTCTACACCCTTCTTCCTTTCCACTATCTTGGCAATTTTCTGAGTCTGACCACCTTTCCTCATCTCTACAAGCAAAGGCATAGTAGACCTAAGGTGAACCTTGGCAGCTTTGAATCAATCTCTGTGGTACCAAGTAGACCTGAAAAGATTCACAGCTTGGCAGCTTTGTACACAACACACCCACCTCCTCCCCAAATTTTTTTTAAAAAACAATTTGACGTTTGTACCTTGTCAAGCACCCATTGCCTTGCATTTTATCATGCTTGACATGCCGTTGAGTAGGATGAGCGATTAGACTCGGTGGGGTGTCTGTGTATTCAAAGCCTTGGCACAGAATTGCCCATGGTTGGAGTCTGAAGGCTTGAGTGGATGGTGGGATCCAAGCTACCTCATAAACGATAGCCTTGATGTCATTAGTGAACTTAGATGTATCATTGACTGTCAACTAAGGCCGCTTACACACAGACGGCCCATAGTTGGGCAGGTAGGGGCGTATGAATATGTGGCCACCACGTGTTTAAAAACTATAGGCCACGCACATAAAGGGCCGCCCATCCCATGGGCAGCCAGCATCCCCGCCCAAGAGCGAATTTGGCTGACAGCAGGAATCGAACCCCTGCCCACCTTAGACCACGTAGGCAGCTTCCTGTTCTCACTTGGGCGGGCACTGGGCGGTGTGTACCCGCCCTAAAATTAACTTTCCCGCATTATGAATTGTTCGCTTTTAAAAAGCTGTAACGTAAGGTATCATACAGCAAACTTATTCGACGTGCCTAATGTAAATTGTGAAATGGAATTCGGTATTACATCAATTACACCCAGTTATTATAAAATTTTGATTTCATAAGCTCAGAGCTCTTCGGCAGTTTCAATCTACACGTGACAAGGCTGATTTCCAACTACAACTTACCTGAATCGTCCCTTCCGTCTCCTTCATGGTGTGTTTCAGCCCAGGAAATTCATCAAAACGCTTCCAAAAGGCCGCTGCACATTGCTCCTTAAATGATTGCTGATAGACCCATTATGCGAAACAAGGTAAGCAGCCAGGAGTTTATACAAACTCCTTTTGTGTATAAAGGTTGAGCGAACATAGAGAACGATCGTACCTCAAGGAGATGTAAGAAGTAGTCAATCATGAGCGATCGTAGTCCCTGCTCGGAAAGCAGAGTTACACTCTTCAAAAATGCTACGTTCTCCAGCTGTTTCTTTTGAGACATGGATAAAAGACAGGAAGAATAGCTGCAAAACACACGCCAGGCCTGTGCAATCTCATGCAGCGTTTCCTTAGGGAGTGTGTTTGCTTGTCCATCGTGCAAAGGATCCATGGAGTGCTGTGGCACAGGGAAATGCAACAGTTGCAAGCAACACCTTAGAGCACACCTTGTGAAGACCCCAATCCCAGAAGCTTAAAAATGTAGCATTGGGTTTCCAAACCATTTCTGCACAATAGGAAAGGTGAACATATACACTCTTCAATAGTCGTTGTAGTGGAGAAGGTGGACTAAAGTGGTACTTCAAACATTGAAGGCGGGAGGGGAGATCTCCTCACGTTACAATAAATCAGTTTGAAGACCCTCTTTTAGTCTAAGAGTCTCAAGGTGCTAGTCTAAGAGTCTCAAGGCGCTAGTCCAAGAGCTTATAGTATTCTGGTGGTCGAAGATCCTAGTGTAAGAGTTCAAGGGTGGTAGTCCAAGAGCTTGTGGTGGTCAAAGATCCTAGTGTAAGAAAGAGATCCAATATGCCCCTCTACTCACTTTAGAGATTTCGTTTGGATGGGTTATGGGGGATATAGTATCAAAGGGAAGTATCCACTACAAGCCCGACTAGGAATGAGGTAATAAGACACTCTTAGTGTAGGATAGGGCCAATACAAGCCCATCATAGTTTTGGGAGATTTAGGCCACGTTGTACCAAAGTATGCACTATTTTTATTAAATCAAGACATTGTATTCATGTGATCATAAGGTATTTAAATATTAGATCTTAAACCATGTGTAGGATGCACCGTAGCTTGCAACTAGCAATAATCATAGAAAGGAGTATAAGAATATTGAAAGCCTAGTACTAGGTCACTTCTAAACAAGTCAAATGTTGCTGCCTCTTTAGCAAGTTGTACGTTGGCATCATAAAATTTGGGGGAGGTAAACTTTACTATTGGTGCTCCCTCTCTTAGTGGGGCCCCTCTACCCTCATTCAACAATTGTCACATCCCAAAACCTAAGATGTAAAGAAAACAACATCATAATACAAATATAGCCTTTTTATTTGTAATTGGTGATGTTATTGATTTTTATGCTTGCCATCATCATTTTTATGTTCATGTGAGCTTCCATATCCTATAATTTCTCTAAAGTCTGAAAAAAAATCGATTAAACTCATTCACTCATGAGTGAGGGAGTCGAGGAGAGGTGTGAACAAGGACAGGGAATTAACATAGCAGGGGGAGACTCATTAATTAGGGAAGGGGAGTGTCTCACTTGTCATAGATTTTATATACCCCATGTCATGCATTTTAATAAAGGACCATTGAAGTGTAGATTTTATATACCCCATGTCAAATACCTAGCAACCGACTATGTTACAAATTCCTTGACCCTCTACCTCTCCATATTGGCAATTTGTATTGGATGTATATGTTCACTTCACCCAAGTGTGGTCTAGAACTCACCTCAACTTGGATGAACTAGGTAAGCTTTCCATCATTCAATGCACCATTGTGTTTCTACTCACACATATAGTGCAAGCAATGTCTTTATGGGAAGGCTAATCACAGTTCCATCAAACATGGCATATATTATCACCTTTGTTATGTGCCTTGCTTGGATTGTTGAACCATATGGCATGGTGTGTCTTCTTCATTTTCATCTGCATTGCTTTATGTGTACTCACACCAACACCTATTGTGGATTGTCTCCCTTGTCAAAGTGTGGCCAACAACTAGGAGTTATAAGAGAACTACCTTTCTATTGTGGATTGTATCGCTTGTCAAACTATGGCCAATGGCTAGGAGTTGTATGCGAACTCTTCTACTACATTTAACTAATATTCTTATTAAAATCATGGGTAGAAGAGCACAAGATACCTTTTCTTTTGGGGTATACGAGTATAAATTTTCCAAATCAATATTTATTTAGGTGATCCATTGCACATGGTGTGAGTGGTTATGCTTATAGGGTACCTAAATGCCATCCTCTCTGTAATAATGAAGAGAAAGAAAATGAATTTCAAGGTTGGTTTGCCCTTGCTTGGGGGTGTACACTAACTTAATGTGTACATTATGATGAGGCATAGGTATATGCTACATCAGCACATGAAAATAGAATGATTGAATAAGATACATAATCCACTAGTAGCCACTATGAAAAGATGGATAGGGTGCTTCATAGATATCTCAAGAGCCACACCCTAAACTTTATTAAGACAAGATTAAGTGAAAATATTGATTCCCTTTCTCGATCAACTTTTCCAAAGTTGACCTATGTTTTCATCCTCTCACAACACCTGGCTGAGTTTCAACTTTTGTTAAGGGTTTTTAAATTATCCCCCTCATAAATAAGGGGGATATCCTCATTAATCACCCCTCAATCCACAATATAGGGAGGCACTCATTAATCACCTCCTCTTTACCCCTCTCGTCATACATTTTCCCCTAATTAGGAAATTATTGAATTATTTTCGAGCGTGGGGACCTATTTGATAGGCATAATTATGAAACCATTCCTATCTTCTTTTTTTCTTTGTAGAAATGACTCCCAATTAGCTCCCACTTGATGTGTTTCATTTTTGTCTATTTGTTATTTGGGATGTGTAAGATATCATTTATGGCGACTAGCTCCTCTTCTAGTATGAGCATCATGGTGACTATGTTTTTTGGGTATTTTGGATATATAAGATATTGTTTATAGGTTAGCTACTTTTTTAGGAGGAGTACTGAGTTCAATGGATTTTGCAAGAAGCACAGGATCAAGCGGCAACTTACTACAGCTTGCACATCTCAACAGAATGGAAAGGGGTAATCAATTTTGCATTACAAAATCAATTTAGCAAGTTCAAGATGACCAAGCTAGTTCCTATATAGCCAGCTCTAGATCATGCACTCATTCCCATTCTCAACAAATGATCAAAAAGCCAAATGATAGATGCAAAAGGGGTATAAAGTTCACCCATACTACTACAAAACATCTAGAGAAAACCTTTTATGTTAAGGGACTTAGAATTGGAGAGTATAAAGTTCACCCATACTACTACAAAACTTCTAGAGAAAACCTTTTATGTTAAGGGACTTAGAATTGGAGAGTATTTTATGTTAAAGGAGCTAGCATTTGAAAATAAAATGGCAAAGAGATGCCCATCAAGCCAAGAGGATATCTTTCATGTTTTTAGTGTCTACATTGTCACCCATGAATTCTTAAAATTACTGAAAATAGAGTGTGGACAGCCAATGACATAGATTGCATGCTTCAACAAAAATGCATTGGGCGAAACATGGGCTATAGCAAATGGCCATGTCATGTGGTTTTTATTTAACAATGGGTTTAATTATCTTGAGATTAAGTGTAGTTTTTGGTGGTGCAAGTCAAAGCATAATGAGTCAAACTTTACTTGGTTTACCAGGGGGCATATGGTTCCATATGCACCTTGCTACACGAATACTAAGTTTTGTCTTGTGACATCAATGATTATGCACTTGCTTGTGAAATGTTACTAGTTCACAATACAACTGCCAATATAAATAAATTTATGGCCCCAAAAGGCTAGTTTACAAAGCCAATTCAAGCCCATACATTAACAGTTTTATATAGCCATAACATCACCCTAACATGTTAATACCATCCACATCATCATGCATGTTTATTACCATGGAATCACTAGAACATCTCAAAATTCCCAACTTGCTATAACTTAAAAAGGTGGGGAATTTTCATGATGGAACACATCACCATGTAGTTGTTGCATTGTTATTAAGAAAAAGTAACTAGCTTATAAATGATCTTATGCATCCTATATAGCAGATAAACAGAAATGCTTGACCAATGTGGAAACAATGTATCATGCCCATATGGAAGTGGCTAAGGCAATCATGAGAAAGGACATGTAAATTTAAAAGTTTCTACATATTGCCAAAGTCTTCCAAGTAAAATATCACAAGAAGCCACAAGTATACTCCCAAATCTACTAGAACAAGGTATTGAGCAGACGCACGTAAAGCTCATGCCAATTTTGTACCCAGCCAAGCTTATATGGATGTAGATGGGGAATTCCCTTTTTAGATTCATCTCATGTACAGTTTTTGTTGCACTTGATCATCTATGCTACAATTATCTAGAGTTATATGCATATCCTTTAATTTAACCTACCTCAAATCTAAAAAATAATCTTCCTTTGAATCCAACCAAATTCATGGTCATTGATGTGATTTTGGTCTCTTTCATAATTTCAATCTTGGGTTTGCTTTTAAGCCTTTTTATTAGCCTACCTTTTATAGGTTGCTCTCTTTCATACTTTTCATGCATATTTCCAATTATCAATCTCAAGCCTTTTTCTCTACTCTTAAGGACATTTGGTAAGCCTTCTCCCCATTTCCCTTACTCTAAAGGAAATTTGGTAAGCTCTCTCAACATATCAGTCTTGAGCTATCTCAAGCTCATTTATGAGTTTTATAGCTTTCATAATATCACCTTCTTGAACATCCTCCTTAATTTACAACTTGTTAAATGCATCTTTATAAACTTTGATACTTTGATCCCATTCTTGCCTTAAATTATAATCCCATTCTTGCCTTAAATTATGACTTTTTAAAAAGTATCCATATAATGTGTGATACTTTGATCCCATTCTTACCTTCAATTGTGGCAAGACTTATAAAGTTACATCTCATAGCCAAATGGGAGAAATTTACTCTTCATCATTTCCACAAACTCCCTCAATTGAGATACAAGTGGTTCAAGGGAGAACCTCTTATCTTATTAATTTAGCTTAAGCAACCAATTAATTGGGATATCAACATGAAAAGGACTATCATAATCTACATTTCAACCCCTTGCCTTGTTTCGAGGACGTTGCAATTTTTTGGAGCTAGCTTCTATCTTCCTTTTTCTCCATTTGCAACATCAATCAAGCCTATTCATAAAAAATTTGACTTCTACTATTGCTCCCATAAAGTATACAAACATTTCTTAAATCTTCAAATATTAGAGATAATTTCTCTTTCAATTTGTTCATAATTTTCTATGCATTACCTTATTTGGAGCCATGCTTAGTCAACATGCAACTTATCTAATTCTCTGCTAACCATCACTAGCTGCTCAAGACCTTGCTTTGATAAATCTTGATCTTAATCAGAGTTATGATAGGGATAGAGCTCGATGAGACTTTAATAAACAAAAGATATAGCTAGACCTCAATGAAGACTAGCAATGCACATGATGTCTAGTGCATGCCTATATCTACGAATAGGAAAATATGCAAGAACCACAAAATGTAAAAGTTACACCACCATTAGAGCTTATGTGATGGTCGGTGCCACTACACTAGTAACTCTAAGAGGAGGGGGATGGAAGTCCTTCTACGTCAATGCTTTTCCCTCCCTATGAAGCCTCTCAGTCACCATGCAATTTGCAAAACTTCAAAATCAACTAGGGAGTTAACATCAATTGAACGAATAGACATGGCATCATATTTACCTCCCCAAATGGCCTCAACGTTAGGGAAGGTTAGGTCGCCATTGATTGAATGGCCCTTGGCTGTTGTTGATCACCAAATCATGCCTATAGTTTCAAACAAGTCATAAGCCAAAAATGACATTTTAGGACCTTCACAATAATTCTTTATTGACTAAAATCATGGGAAATGTAATATGCATATTTGATAAACTAATTTTATCTTTTGGGTGAAAGCTATGTGACCCCATTTGGATTTTAGATTTAGAAGCTATGGGCTTGTAATGTTTAGGGATTTATATGATGAAATAGTAGTGTCTTGTAAGATTCTCTCTCTATAGGTGCATACAATGTTGAATAAACCCAATTAGTATTAGTAGCGAGGAGTGTGGAACAAATCAAGCTAAGCAAATGAAGGAGACATAATAAGAGTGGCCAATGTTGAATTGCTTGACCTTTTGCAAAGGCTCAGCATCACCTTCTGATTGAACTTCCCCATGGTGTCGAAGCATGGCTTCATGCCTGAGATGTCTATAAGTTGTTATGTGCTGTGGGCCTCTTCTATGATAAGATCAAAGAAGGGGACATTTACCATGGTCATGCACACTATTGCATGCGTGATCATCAAGGTTGACAATGGTGATGCATCGAGCCAAATTATTTTTGCACATGGCTCAAGAGACGAGGACAAAGTAGTGGTAAGTAAAGTCATATAGGATTTCTTTTTTTGGTTTGTCCATGTGCCTTCACAAGTGCACGTTCAAATAAACAATTGCTTCCATGTATGTGTAGAACAATTATTTGATGTTTTTAGATTCCTGTAGCACTGTTTCCCTCTGGGTTACTTGGTTTCACCTCAGAGGTGCCCTCAACATTGTTCCCCTCCAGCCCTTGGGTCTTCTCACACTCATTCTACTCTGTGGCCTACTTTTCTTGCACCTATCCATCCCCATCCTTTACCTTCTATGTCTCTTACTCCACTCCTCCTTGATCGCTCGGCCCTTGCTCATCCTAACCATCCTTATTGCCTAGCTCCTTCTATTCATCGTTCTGTGTCCTAGATGACCCTACCCTACCTAACAGAGGAAATGTATTCGATTAAGGCACCCATCTTGACACCAGACAATGTTGCAACATGTAGAGGTGTGGGCTAAGTTTGGAGTGAGTTTGTCCCCGATTCACCGCTCATAGCTAGTTCTCAAATGCCTTTTTGAAGATGGTGAACCAATATATCATCAACCAGTCCTCCACTGCAGAGACCACTAAAGCCACATACTCCTTGGAACATACTCGACGCTCTTCTTCAATCCAATGAACTTGAATAGGAACCTGCACGTGGTCTTCAAGCTTTTGTTGAACCAGCACGTGGTCTTAAAGCTTTTGTTGCTAGCCTTGCTAACCAGATAATCTTGCAAGGAAGAGTAGCTATCGTCTTCAAAGTAGGCATCACACCTCTTGGCATCCACCAACTTTGCAAGGTTAGTGCATTGCTTCAACCTGAAAGCTCTCTTCTATAAGTCCAAGCTTTAACCTGAAAGCTCTCTTCAATAGGTCCAAGCTAACATGAGTCTTGTTGATGATGAGGAAGTGACCATCCTCATCATAGGAGTCAAGGATATCCTCCGCATGCTCCTCATCTCCTACCTCCTTCCATGGTAGCTACATAAACTTCAGCGTATGATTGGCCTCTAGAATTCCTATGAGGACATCACTAGAGAAGTCCTCAATTGGGTGCGAGGGTGAAACACAAGAGCTTGTTTTTTGCTTCTCTCAATTGGGGTGCTTCGCTCCCTCCATGACAACAAAGATAACGTAAGTACAGAAAAAGGAGGAAGGTGGCTAGTGAAAAGGTTGGGTAATAGGAGTAGTAGATTGGCACAACAGAGATCGATGGCTCAGAAACGATGATGGAAATTTGAGAGTTATGGCAAGCAAGAATAGAGAAAGGTCTGTTGAAGACGATGAGGATGACAACTTTAAAGAAGTGGACATTTATGGTGCTTGCAAGAGCACTTCACAATGTGGAGTCAACCAAGTACTTCGACGTTGTGCTCCAGAGCATGAATAGAAAGCCTACTATAGGAGGCACATCTAGGATTTTTTCCATAGGTCACTTCTCAGGTGAGATAATGGCAAGAAAAATATTTCAGGTAGGTTTGTTGTGGCCTACAATAATCAAAAGATACCCATGAGTTTGCAAAGTAATGCTAGTATTGTCAGAGAGAAGGACATCTATTGAATGTAGATCGGATGCCACAAAATTCGATATTATCATTGAAACCTGTATAGAAGTAAGGGTTGGATTTCATCATACCCTCTAAGCTAGCGGCAAGATACATTGGTAACAAATACATTTTGGTTGAAAAGAGACTATTATATCAGATGGGTTGAGGTGCATGCTCTTTAATATACACAAAACTAGATTCTGAATTGTGGACGTTTTGCACAATATTCAAAGTCAACACAAGCATGACTCCATTCAGATTAGTATATGGACTAGAAGTAGTGGTTCCCATGGAGTTCGTTTCATCCAATTTATAGATTGCAGCAAAAAATCAAAGTTCCAAAAGAGTCAATGGAATGTCAATGTCATTAGTTGCTACAACTAGATGAAGACTAACTGTTCAATCGATACACAACTTAGGTCATCCAAAAGAGAAGGAATGCTTCCAAACAAATTGAAACTCCAATACAATGGATCCATTTCGGATTACTCGGGGTTTGGGAAAAGGAACATTCAAGCAGATCATGGATCTCCACGGAAATGTATCAGAAAAGATAGTGAATGTGTTAGCAAAACAATCACTAAAAAGGTTGAAAAATGACATTTCTATGTGGTTTCAAGATTTCAAGCATCATTTGGATGAATTTATCAGTAGAACATTTTGTAGTTAGAAAGATTGTGTTGTATGAGTACAACAAGTTGCCTTTTAAATATCATCCAAATTGGGTAATGGGGATATACATCCTGAGTAGTGACCTTGTTCAAAGGTCCAAAATCTACACAAAACTTGCAAGTGACGAAATGTGGCTCACATGCCCACAGACTCTTTAGTGCTTAATAATGTTATATTTTAACAATACTGCTATAGTTTTTTGAGAATTTGATTCTCCTTATTTGACCTTCTTCTTTGAGCTATAAAGATGGGCTATTAGTCCCTTCGTGGGATTTCATGAAATATCTTTGCCTGCATCCTCTCTCATTAGCATTATACAACCACTTTCAGAAATTTAGCTCCAAAATTGGAGAAAGAGAGATCGATTTGTTTATGAGTAAAGAATTGTTTCAAAAGGTCTAGGGACCTTGATCTTGCATTTGTTGGTTTAAGCGAGGCCACAACAAAAACAACTTGAGATCCTCTCAATCATATTTGGGTCCACTAGCAAACCAATAGATGTGTCAACTTAGTGCCAAACTGAGACACTATCTTGGAATGTTGTTGTGCAGCTCTAGTAGTTGTGTAAGAGTGTCTTTAATTGTGTTGATATTACTGAAACTCGTTGTCGGAACTGAGACCATGGATTCTTCACTCCTTACTTGAGCTGGTGATATCAAGTAGACACCAACCCTTAGAAGAAGGGCTTTATCTGCTCTAGCTCTTGCATTTCTGACCATCGACGGTACATACTGCCATTTGGGGAGCTTGTAAAAGGCTTTGGGCTCTACGGGCTCAAACACTATGGCATCTGCACCGATAAACGTAACGAGGGATAGGAAGAGAGACACTAGAAGATAGGAACATACAAATGTAGAGACCAAGAAGATACATGACAAAACATATTGCCTTCGTCTCTTCATCCATTTCCTAACGTGGTAAGAGGCCAAGATCTCACCTATCCAACGTGCGGTGGGGTCAGAGGGAAAGTGCTAAGGGAGGCGTGCAAGAGACCCGCGAAAGTAGTCGGAAGACTAGTCTGTCATGCTAACCGAGGTGCTTTCTCAGACATCAAGGGCAGGCATGAGCGACCAACGGCGGCATTTGTTGGTGTAGCGGGTCCTCCTTGGAAGTTGAAAGCTTAGAGAGAAAGGCTAAGGTTGTGTTCGTATGGTGTACATGTGGCCGCCATGGAAGAGCAAGTACTACGCAAAATTGTCCTCCAGATCCGATTCGAGAGTGTTTGGCATTCTTGTTCTTGTTGAGAATTGGAGCAAGCAGTCAAATACAGGTTGCGCATTGGAAATCTATCAGGAGAGGCACAGAGAGCGTGTGTGTGTGTGAGACAGAGAGAGGGAGAGAGAGAGACAGAGAGAGAAGCGCGAGAATAAAAAAGAAAGAGACAGCGAGCAGCGCGAGAATCAAAGTCTTAGCTCTATAAATTATGTGTTTACTAGCGCCAATGCACATGTGAAAGAAAGAGAAAGAGCAAAGGAGGAGGAGGAACACTTTCATTCATATTACACAGAGAGACGGAGAGAGAGAGAGAGCAGTTTCCTGCTGTTTTTTTTTCAAATCCTCCAATCCTGCTCCCATCTTGCTCATCCCTCTGTTCTGTGAAAATCCCCCCCCCTTTCCTTTGCAGAATTCCATTTCTTCTTCTTCATCCTCCACCACCACTCCACTTCATTTTCTTACTTCCCTTCACCCAAGCCTGTACTAAGTGTTTTGCTTGGGTCTCCCCTGGGCGCTTTTACTAAGCTGCGAATGGAATCGGTCAATTTGGTTTGTGCCCCCAATGGACAGCAACGTAACCTACTTTCCGTTGAATGTATGACAGTCCTTCGCAGCGCCGGATGCCTCCCTGCGACTAGCGTCCGGCACAGGGGCGCACAGTTTGGATTAGATTCGGGACGCTATCAACTTGGTGTCACAGACGATGAGTTTTCAGCCAAGAGTAGCCATCTTGGGCTTTGCTGTCCTGTGAGATTCGGGTTTGTGTCATCGCAGACGTTGCGACCACGAATTGATAGTGCAAAGGCACTGCCAGGAGCAGCAGTAAATTTGTTTTTTAGGGAGAAGAGATGGGGTTCATGTAGGCGAATAAGGTCAGCAGCAAAAGACTCCAGCCAACACGACACAGCTGATCGAAGCGATGCAGTATCAGAGGAGAAAGAGTCCAGAGGCCTGGAAGGAGAAGGAGCAATTGGAGCTCCGGCAGAGTTGACAGAAGTCAGGCTGGAAATTTCTGGTGGCAGTGTGGAGGTGGCCGTGTCCAATGTAGAGGCAGGAAACCAGGGTTTTGTATTAGGCTTGGGGCAGTCTGATGCTTGGGACAGCGGAAGCATTGGGGCGCCTGTTATTAGACGGTACTTAAGTGATAACGAGGAGAGATGGCTAATGTGGTACAGTGGGAGAGCTGCTGATCAGCAAGGTCTTGAAGGGGGTTCGAAGAACGAGGCTATTGGTCTCGCTGTTTCTTCCAACGGCATACACTGGGAACGGGGCAATGGGTTGGTGGACAGCAACGAGCAGGGGAGCGAAGGAGTCGGTAAGGTACTGGATTGCAGTAGCAATTGGTGGGCATTTGACACAGAGACCATGCGTCCTTCTGATGTTCTTGTTATGTCCAGTTTAAAGGTGAGAGCTGCTGCAGGAGTTTACTGGATGTATTATACAGGAGGCTCCCTCGAGGAGGTTGAGATTCCAAAAGCTCATACTATTCCTTTGAATTTGCCTGATTTCAAGTACTACAATGGAAAAGTCATAGTGCACCGAACCCGACCTGGCCTAGTCATGAGTCATGATGGACGAAATTGGGCAAGGATAGAGGGTGACCATCACAGTGGTTCTCTTTTTGATGTGGGTGGTGAAAATGATTGGGATTCCCTATTCATTGCTGCTCCCCATGTTGTGTATTTTAATGCTGATGATTTACGGATGTATTATCATTCGTTTGATCCAAAGTCTGGTTGTTTCAGTGTTGGATTTGCGAGGTCACGAGATGGAATGCGGTGGGTCAAGCTTGGAAAGGTTTTGGGCGGGGGTGAGCCTGGTTCCTTTGATGAGCTCGGAGTCAAATGTCCGCAAGTGATCCCTCATCCGGAAGGCAAAGGTTACTTGATGATATACGAAGGTGTTGCAGCAGATGGAAGCAGTAGTTTTGGGCTTGCTCATTCCCCTGATGGATTGTCTCGGTGGGAAAGGTGCCACAATAAACCTGTGTTCTTGCCAGCAGCATCTAGGAATGCCTGGGACAGTAAAGAAATACATTGCCCTTGTTTGGTGCAGATGGATGGCAATGAATGGTGTCTTTATTATCAAGGAGTGGATAGTGCTGGAATTCCATCTATTGGGATGGCGATCAGTACCAATGCCAAACTGATGGAGTTTCAAAGGTGTCAGGGATTGCATTTGTGAAACAAAGTGAAGGCACTGGATTGTAAATGATGTCTCCACCTGGGTTCTGTGCCAGAGAGGCAGTATTTTAGGTTTGAATGGGGTCTTATTTTCGCTCCACGTAGTGCAAGAACAGCATCTAGGAATGCCTGGGACAGTAGAGAAGTGCATTGCCCTTGTTTGGTGCAGATGGATGGCAATGAATGGTGTCTGTATTATCAAGGAGTGGATAGTGCTGGAATTCCGGCTATTGGGATGGCGATCAGTACCAATGCCAAACTTATAGGAGTTTCAAAGGTGTCAAGGATTGCATTTGTGAAACAAGGTTAAGTCACTGGAGTTGTAAATGATGTCTCCACCTGGGTTCTGTGCCAGAGAGGCAGTATTTTAGGTTTTAATGAGGTCTTACGCTCCATGTAGTCGCAGCAGTGACAAGTGTTTGATTTTTTAAAGACCGGGGGGATTTCCATTGCTACCCAATGATGGACTCCCCTGCAGCTATTTAGTGAACAATTAATGATCTGTTCATGTATGTACAAAGCAACTGTGGTAGAAGGTTTAAAAATAGTGCCCTGCATTTTATACAAGCAGGGGCTTATATGCTTGTTTTCCAGGTGATTGCTGCAATTCAACCATGTCTGAGATGCTGACTGTGGAGGATTATATGGCCCTTTGAAATAATCAGCTTTTTGGAATTTACATCACCATCAGTGGCAGGAACTTCAGGTATCATGTATGTAGTAAGTTCATTTCAGCCTGCTCAAAAGCTTTTCTGAAGCTTTAAAAAGCAGGGATCTAGGAAGGCTTGATCTGATGCGTGAAACATCAAGGTGAATTGTACAGAGTTGGTATATTGTCCAAAGTGGTCAAGCTTGCAATTTCTACTTGGCCTGTCTTGTATCTACGATGTGGCCGTTTGTTCGTTGGATCTCTTTTAGGATGAAAACATCTCAAGCTTAATTCAAGCGTCACTGCTGGAGTTTCTTTCTGCTTGTAACTATTAATCACTTGTTATGCTCACATCTCTCTCTCTCTCTCTCTCTTCTTTTTCTTCTGTTTATCTTCCTTTTTGCTACTGAAGTTTTTGTTGTTTGGAATTTTATATTAAAGCTTAGTAAGCACTAGATTTACCCAAGAGATTCCGGAATCTTTTGAAACCCAGATTGCAGCTTATGCTTGGGTACTGATGAGAACCTAAGTAGCTTTGCTTTCAAGTTATTTTTATTTTGAATTTTCTCATTTATTCTTAACCTTATTTAATGTTGCTTACAAACTCCCTTCTTCCTTTGTCTCTTTTACTCCTTTGTTCTTTTGCTTGTTTTATAAAAAAATTAATTTGTAAGATTGGATATGCTCTATTCTTATGAAGGTGTATATACTTGTTATTTGCGCATTAGGGGAATAGATGAGCCAATTTAGAGCTGGGATTTTTATTACTGCTTTCAGATTCTACTTACCAGGAGGATGTAAAGTCTTATTTCTGATAATGCAGTTCTCATGGAAAAATTATATTCAAGAAGAAGATTTGCAGCCTTTGGAGGATCTTTACTAGAGCTTTTCTTGGCTTCCTGATCCCTTTGCATTTCAGTTCAAATATGAGCTCTTATGGCAGCCTGTGGATTTGTCTAGGTACACATGCTGAAGTTGTCCCATCTCAATTTGTGCCAATATATACTGCTAGAGTGATGGAGGTTAGCTTGCTACAGCCTAACTCCTGCAGCAGAATATACCCAGGATCATTCAACACTCAATATCTCACCATAAGACATGTGCACTCAAGTATACCAGAGAAGTGAATACACAGAATCCAGTGTAAGTACAGCCAAGTAGACAGCCAAAATGTCATGCGTATGTGATGCTTCAAAATGGATAGACCTACGACAGAGGTACCCTGCATGTGCCTCACACTTGCAGGCAAGTGCTGCTCAGACTGAGTACCAAAAGGGTCTTCTCCTTGCAGCAAAGTACTACTGCCGCATGCCCAAATCAGGGGCTTCAGTGACTGCTGGGACTGTGCTAAGATCCTGCTGTCTAGATAGCCCATGATGAGGCATCTCTATGTAGAGGAGGGGCTGGCTAACCAGCATGCTGAGCTGGCCAACTTGCCATCTTAGCTGACTGTACAATGGCACCCACCCTGCATACTGGGCCAACCAAGTTCTGTTGTTCACTCCACCTTGCTGACCTTGCCTTTTTGCATGCAGAGAGAGAGAGAGAGACACTTTATGCTTGCCATTTTCACTTGTGCTTGCTAAAACCATTGACAAAAAAAACACTCCTTCAAAATCAATTAAAAACTACGACCTGCCCAGTTGTATTCTTTGTCTGCACCATTTGTTTGTTAGCCCACTAAATGTGAAGAGGCTCGAGCATACTTTGATTTATACCCCTATACAAACAAGAAGTGGCAAGATTGAGATCCCATTGAGGCGTCTTGTTAAGAGCTCCATGCCTTGACCAAGCCTTTAGATCCCATTGAGGCGTCTTGTTAAGAGCTCCATGCCTTGACCGAGCCTTCAGGCATTCAAGATATCTTCAAAATCAACTAAAAACTATGATCTGCCTAGTTGTATACTTTGTCTACTCCATTTGTTTGTTAGCCCACTAAATGTGAAGAGGCACGAGCATACTTTGATGTATAACCCTATACAAACAAGTAGTGGCAAGATGGAGATCCCATTGAGGCGTCTAGTTAGTGCTCAATGCCGTGACCAAGCCTTCAGGCATTCAAGATGTATGGCTAGATCTCTCTTTGCCTTGACTAGACCTTGAAGATCTAGTGACATGGTAGTTTTAGCATTATTGTTGTGCAATGTGTTTACGATAACATGTGGCATTAGCATCACTAAGGTTCTCAATGTGTCTCAATGGTAGCCTAGGATTGGTTAATGGACTTGGCAAATGAAGAGAACGTTGATGTAAAGACATCAGAAAATTTTAGATTCTAGCCTAGGGGGGACTCAGCGGTGATCCTCCAAACCTTTTGAATTCAATAAAACGACTTAAAAAATGAGAAGTTAAGGAACTATGTAGAAAGAATAAGGCTCTTATCAATAGAAGTTCTAAGGTCCCCCTAGAGAGAAGTGTATTACTTATTTAGGCTTAATGAGTAGACATACTTGCACGTGAGTGAATGGCAATAATTTTCCCAGCTTTTGCAAGGAGGCTATTCAAATTGAGGATGATAGAGAAATTTCTACTACAATAGAAACACAAGTGAATGAGGATACTTTGTAGGCAAGATCATTGTTCCATCCCTTTCAAGAGTCAAGGCCTTAAAACCCAACCAATAAGCCTCTTTTCCTTGAGGAAAGTAAAAATATGGTGGTAGCTTGGGAATACTAGAGGTACAATTTATCAAACTAGGCAATTGAATGGGTAGAGTTTTCCAAGAAGAGACTTAGTGTGTCGTGTAGTTTGTGGACATAATCACCCAAAAATTGAGTCTACCATCATAAAAAATGAGACCGATTAATAGATACACTGTCATTTGTGCCAAGTATGAAAATCATGAGACAAGTGTTTGTACATACAATGCTAAGAATTTGATATATGGGAACCTATTCAAATCAATCCAACCCATAGGCACCTAATCCATTGGTTAGACTACAACCTTCCATGGGGAGAGGGATGTATAGGGTGGGCCTTGAAGTGCCACTACCTCCTCTAGTTCTCCCTCCCCAATCACAAGCAAAAACCACTAGTTAAGCCACACTTCTGGCCTAGATGTTGGGAACCAATGTGAAATATCCAAATAAGGAATAAAATATTGGGCTAGAACAACCACTGTTACTTTTTATTAAGGGTCATTAAGAATCATGTGCTCATTTAAAAGGAGCATATAACCTTCACCACAAGCTATAATAGGGACCCTAAAAAACCCAAGAGACTTTGACTATGGTGGTTCCAATAAAGCATTTGAAAACCAAGCTAGGTGCAAGGAAGAAATTTTCCAATATCATGTACGGATTTTGGAGTGGGACACCTATATTGACGTTGTCCTCATAAACCTAATGAGGGACAGTCTTCAAACAAACCCCTAATGACCACTTGGAGGCTTCCATTTTTAGGGCCATTGAAGCCCATATCACCTTTGCTTCATCTGTCAAGTCTCTATAAGGTGTATCAAACACTATAAGAATCTTTCTTGATGACCCTTTACATTGTACTTGGGCACCTCCTAAATTTCTATATGACTTCTCCCACTGTTTTTGTTATTGTGGCCTTTATTGAGAGGCTATCGGACGAACTATAGCTCATCCATTTTTTCTTGGTGGATTTTACCCCAATTACCTCCAAACAAAGATTAATCTCCTAGATTGTGTCCTTTGAACAACCTTAGTTGGCATACATAGCCTATGGATTAGGGTCTTGGATTTTATTAGGTCCCTCCAAAGGAATAATATAATTTTATTGAGATATTAGAGAGAATTGGTCAAGTAAAGGGAAAGAGGATTTTAAAATATTCTTCACTCTTTTAGGCAAGTGATGGAGATTACTTGCACTACGCTTGGGGTGTTATGGGCTCCTTAGAACTCCCTAGGCCAACACTAGGTCTTTCCTTATAGGTTGTGATAGCCTTATGGGTTGTGATAGGAATTTCCTAATAATGTTGGTAGCCCAAAGGGTTGTCTTCTACTTGTGTGCATTGTTAAATCAAAGGCTCCTCCAATTCCATCAATTCTTTTTCTTTAATATTCACTACCTCTTGTATGGATTCAACCTACAATAATGATTCACCTCACATATGGTGGGTCCTCTTCTTGTTTGACCTTGTGCTAGAAATGCAAGCAATGCTTGACCAACGCAAACTCCTACTACATTCATAATGAAAATTGTAGCTTAAGAACGGTGATGGCTTTTCTCTAACCATTTCTAAACTGAAAACAAAGTGCAAAGTTGCAAGGCACATGTTTCTGAAGATAGTTCTCAAATGTCCCACTTGGGAACAAAGATCTCTACGATTACCAAGAGAGGAAAAAGTAGACATGCTGCACATGTATTTTGAGGCAAAACCATAAACATAGAAATTCAACTAAACACAACACAAGAATTTTTTTTTTCAAACAAAAAGAAACCCATTGAGAGCTGATAGATGAAGTATTTAAAATATAAGGATGCATCATGTCCCTTTTTCATGCTACTATTATCCTTGATCTTCATGTCAATGCAATCAACTCTGGGTGCATAGGTGAAATTAAGCAACTACCATTCGTTTAACAAAAGGGACGTGCTTTACACTTCATAAATTTCCATTAAAGTTAATGGATCGAACGTGCAAGTCTTAAATTTGGAGACTCTGTATTGCATAAAAAATAGGGATAAGATGTGTCCCTATTTCTCATCCCCTCAAGCATCCAATTTATTTGCATCTTTGGAAATTCAAGCAAGCATAGTAAAACTAAAAAATATTGCCCTTTTGATCCCAACAAATACGGATGCATTGTGGCCCTATTTTGTAGGCCCTCCATCACCCTAGGTTTTGGGATTCTAGGAAAAAAGCATAGATGGTTCTAAAAGGCCTCATTTACTCCTTTAAGAAAGAATGCCAATTTTTTAGAGAACACCAATTTTTAAAATTATCTAGCAAGGCTCGAGGCTCGATTCAATTGACTCCCTAGGGTTTGTTCCACCTCAACCTCATTGTGAAAGTCTAAAAGCTTGTAATTGCACAGTGTGCAAGCTATATCAAATATTTGTCTTTCAAGTTTTTGCATGAGCTATACCCTAAACTATTTGAATCACTCTCTACAATTTTGCAAATGAGACAAAGCATTAATGCATCATGAATGGTGTCTCCAAGGTGCTTCTATTTTGACCTTGCAATGCTCACTAGTCACTAGCCATATTTATTGCCTCTTCCAAACTCTTTCCTCCTCCTTCTCTCCAACCATGGCTTAATGATCTTCCCCAACTAGAAATTTACAATTATTGCACTTCTCATGACAATCTTGTCTAAACTACTTGATGTCATTAATCCTAGAGCAGATGTTGTGAAGTGCTTCTTCAATCAATTGACCAATATCCATGGTTTGGTTTGTGCTAATAGGATCTAAAAAGATTTCAGGGAAATGATTTCAAACACATAACTTGCTCCATAACAAGATCAACTTCTACTTTCATTAAAGAGAGTTGAGAAGAATGAGAGGACGATGAAGATGCAGATTGTAAAAGGATAATTTCAACATATTTCTTTAGAGAAGTGCTTAAGAGTCATTTGTAGATATGCTTAGGATGATGGTGCACTTATATTTGATGGTACATTATAGTTCAAATATTTTCTAGGGGTTGCGGTAGTACTTAGATGCACTCCATCAAAAGTCAGTCGCATTAAACTATGAGAAGATACAAACATTAAGCAAGTCTTTCAAGTGCGTTTCTATTGCATCACAAATGTTTGTGCATTTTGACAAATTGGCATGTGAAAAAGCTTGTTGAGATATAACGAAAATGCCACTTTCATGCATTATACTAACACAAAGGTAAGGGATGTTTTGCCACACATTTGTATGTCTATCCGACTTTTGATATTTATGTTCCACATTATAGTTTGTATCTTTTGTGCAACAGATTAAGTTCTTTTCTTTCAATGGCCTCTCTTTCTGCTCTCGGTATTGATATTTTGAAGGTTTAGTTGAGACTATTTCCCATCTTTAGAATGGTTGAGTGGGCATAGCCTTCTTACTAGGGATGCATATGGCACTAGAATAGGTACAAAGTTTGGACATTGATATGAAAGATGAAGGGTATTTTGATATGGATATACTTATGGATGCAATCTAGGACATGAGGGCAAACATGAGAGTGGCAAGGCATGCCTTTGTACATACACCTCTTCATGGAATATAGCACTGAGCTTATGGTGTCACAAATCCCAAGAGAAAGGGGAGACAAGGAGGCGATAAGGATTGTAATTTGCATTGAACCATTTTCCTACCTTTGTAATATAAAAAATTAAACTTCAACTTTCTTAAAGTATTTTCTTTTGCTATATGTGCTACCACGAGTTCTTAAATAATTGAATGCCCATAAAATCTTGAGTAATTGAGGATCACAACTTCTTAAATAATTGACTATGGCTCTCATAATAACATGGGTGAGTTTGGCAAACCCCTCTTTCCCTATACTTTTTCCAGTCGCACTTGTAGTATACACCAAGACAATTTTCATACTTAGAGGATGCAATTTACTCATTTCCTAGACCTCTTTGAGCTAGTTTATGCCCATATTTTCACCGGTTTGCTACATTTCCTCCCATAACCTTCCCCTCCTGTGAAGATGAGGGCCCAATCTCTTCACACTTCCTATCCTTTCAACCCATAGATCCAACAACATTTTGGCACCCATGACCAAAAAATCATTTGAACACCTCAATTGGACCCAAAGCTTGAAATTTTGAGGACATGGATGGGATACTAGAGGTCAAGAGTCCCAAAATCTCCTCTCTTGTGTCCCCCAAAGCACGAACACCCCAATTGGCTTCAAGTTTGGACTTTTTAGGACATGGATGGGACTCCATTAGGTCATACTAGAACTCAAACATCCCAAACTCTCCCCTCTTATTCATACCGTACACCCGCTCTCTTCTATTGAGTTTATCCCCCCAAACATAGAGATGAACTACATACTAAACCTTCTCTTGGTGCTTATCCAAGTGAAACGTCACTTTGATAACTAGTGTATGATTACTAGCACAATATAGTACCCAGTAAGAGTTTATCATATAATACTTTTTGGCAAGAAAAAGAAATATTTGTCATAAACACCTATCCAACAAATATATATTCAATTTGGAAATAGGCTCGTGATCCCTCCTAACCCATCATACTTTTTAAGTAGCAATATCTATATTTTCCTAGAGGGTGGATACTTACTCTACAAAGGGTCCAATGATGCCCACAATGCAAAGGAGGGTGTTTTAGAAGAATTTATAGGAAATCCACTACCCAAAGAAGATTAATATCTCTTCCTCTTGAATAAGAAGAAGAACTGCCTATGATATCTTATGGCCCCATCGTTTTACAGTGTGCATGCATGGTCTTGATGTTGTACCTTGCCATTGTTTTACAGTGTGCATGCATGGTCTTGATGTTGTACCTTTGTCTAAGCCTCACATCATGGAGTAGGGAGAGATAACAAGGTCTTACTAGGTAGAGACTAGAAAGCAAAAAGGTGACATGTAAAAGAATGTGGAGGTGCATGCAAACATGTAGAACAATATCTCAAATTCCCATGTTAGCTTAGTAGTATACTATTGTGCTATTGGCTAGGTGTATATGAGTGAAAACCAATCTTGATTATGTGTTAGGATTTATGAATTAAAACCTCAATAGTAATCTTTCTCCATGTTTCTCCCATTGGCTATATTTTATAGCAAGTGCCCTTGGTGGAGCATACGTGGAAGCACAACAAAATATGTGGGATAATGAGTTAGTAGAAAGAGCCAATCGTGCTTGGGTATAGAAGGGGTTGGGAATTCATTGCATCTCAAATCCATAGAAGTACAATCGAAGCTATTTGTAACCCCATTATATGGGGGATGGAATTTGATTTGGTGGGGGGAATTGTTAAACCTATAGATGTTGAAATTTTGTATCCAGTAGAGCAAAAAGCTATGCATAAACATTAATTCTTAATTCTTGTGATACATTAAGCTTAAAAACATGCGTAAGGTTTCAAATGGAGAAATTTTCATAAATATTAATAGTGACATGAGAGATGAAGATTAATCCTAATACTCATAAAATTTGTATGCATAGGTGACCCCATGAATGAAAAAGGGATGTTTATTTTCTTGCTTCCAAGTCTGTCTCATGACCTTGTAATCTTTCTTGCACCATCTATCATGTAATCTACACTTACAGAACTCACAATTGCTATAGCATTTGCATTCATATTCAGTGCTTGGCTCCTTCCCACTTGATCCATTGAGCCCTTTGATGAAAAGCTATCATCCTCTTAACTTCCATGATCCTTTAAGATTTGATGTAGAGCTTGAATCATGCTTGTTATTGTCTCTCTCCTCCATCTCACTCTTCCATCTTCACATCTCCATCCAATCTCAATGCTCTTCCTCCAATGATTTTATACCGTTTTCCAATGTTTGGTATTGTCTCTCTGTTCTAACTTCACATCTGCATACACTCGCAGGGCTCTCTCTCCAATGATTTTATACCTTTTTGAGATGGGATTAGTCTTAGTGCCTGCCTCATCCCCACGCAAAAGTTCCACTTCAAAAGATATACAAAAATTAAAGTATGTGTCAAAGTAATCAATATAGTATCCAGTATCAATGATACATCAATAACCCAATAATGCATCTACAATAGATCCTATTTGGTACATTTCCACCATTTACCCATCCATCTAATAGGCATGGTACATTCCCATGGCATTCATCCTTAACTTTTGACATTTTAGTGGTGAAGCTCTTAGTTAATGTAATATTCATGGTGGTTCCCATGGCATTCATTCTTATCTTTGCATACATGACCTCCATAAATTTTGACCTTTTCACACTTACATCCTTTGTTAGTGTCACATCTCTTCCTCATGACTTCATTACAACTGATTGCCAAAATTTTATCACTGACTTGACCAAGGACACATGCTTTCTATTTATCCATATCATATGTTTAAGTTGACTAATTTCTCATCTCAAAAAAGAAAAATCAATGCCGAATGAGTAGTTTTATCCAAACTTGTCTAAAAATTTTCTATATGTTTCCATGCTTGTCCTTGTTTCTAAACAAATGCTTAGCCTTTAATTTTGTGGCATACCTTCTTGAAAATTTTATTAGCAATAATTCATAGAGGCATGCGCCAAATGACTGACATTATCCTCTTAGTTTCTTTCCTCTTTCCAACCATATGTTATATTACTCATAGGATATCCTTTTTGGGTTTTTTGCAAGGAGCATAGAATATTTTTCCAAATTCAGATGTGATGCATTCATCAACTATTATTTTAAAGATCTTATTGTGTGAAAATTGTTGGCAATTGCAATTAGACTCCCTATAACTTATAATCTCTTTCCTCAAATCTTTGGAGCTTGATTGGGTTCCATTTATCATAACCTTCTAGCAACAATGAAGTTTTTCTTACTTTACAAAAAATTTTGGTGTAGGTCCCCTACCCTTTGTTGGTTGTGGCTTCCCATATGCGATCCATAGCTCGCTTGTGTTTATGAGAATTTATTAAAGAGTTATGTTTTCTTCATTTTGTATGGAAAGCTATTCAATCTTTTTGATTCTTAAATATACTTTGAGACATCTTGGAATAGGTAAAAAGTAATGACCCTTGCAAACTTTGTCGTATATTCTTTTGATGATTGAATGCTCTACTCGTATGGGCCAAAAAAAATCACTAAAATTGCATCAAATCTCTTAAAAAAGCTAGACCCTCACATAGCCAAAGGTGTCACCATGCCTCCTCTTCTCCTTGCCTAATGGTCTGGTGCTTGCCCAAGTGGGTAACTACCCTAATCCTCTACCATTCGAGCGAGTCCAAAACCTCATCTGCCTCAAGGTCCCCCACTATCTTGGGCTAAATAAGGCCTTTAGGTCCCACTCTATAAATTTACATCTATAGGAGGCAAGGGATTGCTACCAAAAATGGATCATGAGAGGATCAGTGAGACATGCATGTCACATGGGGAAATCCAAGAAAGAAGGTAAGAATAAGAGAATGATATGCTATATAAAGAAACAGCTCTGTCCATGTTGACTGGGCAATTCCAACATCACCTTAAGTTTTTGTTGCACACAATTTTAAGGCACAATGGTAGCACTCCGAGTAGCAGATGTTAGACCAATAGAGTAATCAGTGCCCATTGGTGAATGCTAGACCAATCTCCCCCTTTGCATCTCACAATCACTAGAACTATGATCATATTGAACATGGGATAGTGGTCTAGAAAAATTGCATGGTCACCCTATCCCCTACTGTACCCACCATGTGCAGGAGTGAAGTCAGCTCAGTGAATCCTTGTTACTTGAAGGTCAAGCCTCATGATCTTGTAGTGGTCTACAAGCCACTCTATGAGACTGGGTCCTATTCTTTGAGTAACTCTATGGGAGCTAGATCTTGTCTTTGAGCTCTCTTGTACTCTTGAAGAGAATGCCAATGACGATGAGATTGATACTAGAGCTCCTTCCTACTCCTTGGAATTAAATCTGTCACCTAGGTAGAGCAATTTCCCCTAGAGGGTCTCTGTGGCTACTACAAAATCTTAGTCATCCCTACTAAACACCCTTCTCCTATCATAAGGCATCTAGGATATGGACCCGTTCTATGGGAGTTCATGATGGGAATGCTCCAAGTAAAGCACAATCAAGGAATGATCTGACATCGTCTCACCTGCCAAATTACCCATTACTCCTTGCATCACCCTTGGATCACCTTGCTTGTCCCCCTCAAAATCCAGGAGGTTGAAGTCCAACAACCCAAGGGCCAACCTTTATGAGGCTCTTAGTAAGCCACCTCCAAAAAATATAGGGTGTTGCTATATGCAAGAAAGGGTAGACATATTCAAGGTCATAATCCTAGAGTCCCCCTATCCATAAACCAATTTGCACTACCTACCTTATGATAAGCTCATTTTGATCGAACACATCTGGGGCCAATACTTGGAAAATAAAAATGTAGGATGCTCTACTTTTGCCTATTGCAAGGGCCAAAAACCTTAGGGCCTCTCCCTGAGAGAAGGTAGTGTTGACATTTGATATCTACTCCTAACAACACGAGCTCCTAGATCAAGTGAAAACTACCCATGCTACCACAACCCTCTATAACTCCTAAGAAAGTATCATCTGATGTGGTGGCTACTGTTGTGAATCTCATGCATGTTCCAACTCTTAGGGACCTCCTATGGGGAGCTTGCACAACAACCATGTATTTTGGTGAAAAGGACTTGGAAGGGGAATAGCCTTTGCCCAGTGGTATTGGATGCAAGTATGGACTCTGACAATGTCTGATTCTCTACAAAAGCAACAACTGGTTTAGACATCTAGCTCGGGGGTGGCTCAGATGAGCCTACTATTGGGAGGTGAGTTGCTAATGCTAAAACTTATGTATCGTGTCTAGGGAAGATGCCCTAACTCGGATGGGTTGCTTGTAGGCTTGGCCTGTGTTCCGTTTAGTGTTTTTGGTTATGGAGTTGATGTGGATACCCCACTAGGGCCTAGGGTTGATATTAGTTGGTATCAAAGCCACTGAACGAGATAAACCTACCTCGCACTCTAACGGGAGTCTTTAGGCCATGGTATGCTAGAGATGGATTTTGTCATCTCTTCAAATGGATTTTGAGAGAACATCCATGAGAGTTAATCGCTATGGTTTTCTTGGTTGAGGTTCTGGATAGGACCTTGGCATCTTTATCTTCCATGTTTGTGCTAATTTTTTAAAAGCTTGTGCTTGGAAAATAGGATATTAGGTGATCTCCATTTGGCTCTTGACACATCCGAATTGGCATTTCTTGGTTTTGCAATATGAACAGAGCTTCGAGGAATGCCTTTAAGACTTTCCTATGCCTAAGCATAGGGATGGGAGTCCTAATCTCCAGGGTTAGGCTAATCCTTGTGAATCCCTAAACAACCTGAACATTCCTCAGGACTAAGCCTTGCACTAGACAAGGAGGATTGTTCCTTTTGATTTGGGTGTTGATGGATAGCAATTGCCTCAATATCTAATCACCTAACTTCGTTAATAAACGTTGAGTTTATGGAAGAAAAATTGGGGATTTCTTGGTGCCTATATGGTGATCCGAGTAAGGGTTGGATACACTCGATGGTTAGACTAATGATAATGCAAGTTGGGGAGGCCTTCTACTGGACAAATCACTCCAATTCTAGAGAAGAAGAGGACTTTAAGAGATTAAGTTTTTGGTTGATGCAAGAAGGGCTTTTTGCCCTAATGTTGTGCACACAAGTGAAGCATAAGCCTAATCCTAAAGGTGAATCAAGGCTATAGATCTTTATCTCCAAAGGAGGAAGGGTCTATGCAGAGCTAGCATAGAGCTAGTGCTTGTGGATAGGGATATTGATTTTCCTGAAGGTTCAAGAACTAGATTTTAGTATCAGGGAGCTATGACCTTAATTATAGCACCCCTATTTTGAGGAGTCCAATATTGTAAGTGAAGCTCTCCATGTTATGGGGATTTACTTTTTGTATCCCCTTGTTGTCATTGTTTCTCCCAAGTGTAGGTTCCAAGGGTGTTGGTCACCTACAGTCGTGTTGTTGCTCGTTCGAGCATACATGTTCACAAGTGTAGCATAGGTCCTCGGGTCGTATTCTAGTGAGAGGTGTAGGGTAAAGCATGGAAAGCAGATCTCATGCATGCATGGGTGAGAAAGAGGGCTTGATCACAATGATGGATGGAGGATATCGCCTCCACAAGAGTTCAAGGGTTTAGAAGGGGATTGTAGGGTTCGAAAAGGGGACAGGGTTGAGAGAGCTGTCTAGGAGTTCCAGGGTCCAGAGAGGGTTACATGGTTTAGGAGGAGTGCAGGGCTGAGGATTGGAGAGCTAGTCTCCTTTGTGGATTTGAGGGGTAAGGGTTGAGGAGTAGGGGGGAGGAGGAGGAGGAGGGACGAGGAGGTAGGAGGAGGGAGGAAGGAGGAAGAGGGAGGAGGAGGGAGAAAGGAGGAGGCAAAGGAGGAGGAGGAGGGAGGAAGGAGGGAGGAGGAGGAGGGAGGAAGGAGGGGGAAAAAGGAGGGAGGAGGGAGGACAATGAAGGAGGAGGAGGAGGGAGTACAAGGGTAGGGAATGCAAGGGTAAGGGCATGTTAGAACATGATAGTGTAAAAGAGCATGAAAGCAATGGAGATCAATCACATGAACACAATAGTGAGCTTGAACACTAAACCCCAAAGAGTGGGACCTTCATTCTATTGAGAGATATTTATGCATGTTGGTCTCTACATAATCCGCAGGTACCTCTATGGTGGTGGGACCTCTTTTGTGGGAAACCTTTTGGAAAAGAGTCCCTCCACTTTTAGGGGGTACCTTTTGGGTCCCTACACAAAGTGGGGGGACCTTTTGGGTCTCTACACAAAGTGGGGGGACCTCAAAAAGTGTAGGCTTTTAGTCTTTCTCTCTCTAGATTCAGTATTTCTCTCTATAGATCCTGATTTTGCAAGTATGATTGGATCTTTTTTAGAGAGGATTTTGGCTATCATCATACTTTAAGATTCATCATACCATCTTTCAAGCTCAAGATATTACAAGCAGAGCTTTGCCCGCTACTCTACACACACAATGCTCTCATCGTTGTTGCCCTAGACTACACTTCTAGCCCTTGTTGCCATAGGGTTAACAACTCTGCTAGACCGATTTGATTACCCATACTTGGGTTATGGTTGAATCTGTAGGTAATGTGTTGCTGCAGTTGTCTTTACCCAATGAGTATGGTAAAGATAGCATTGATGACATATGGGGTGAGCTTGTTGGTGATTTTTTCCTTGTAATCCAAGAACACTGTAGATTGTTTGCTTAGTTTTTAAGCAGCCAGTGTCAACCATTTCTTCAAACAAACACACACAACGCCCTTGAAGAGATATGGCTCTTTGTAAGAGGCGACTTGTTGTTTGATCATCTATATGTAGATTTGGATTGAAGCTGAGGTTGGGTATATGGTCATCAATGAGATGAAGGACATTTCCAGGATTACTGGTAAGGCTTCACTGTTTTTTACACTTTCCAGCATCTACACTATCTGGATCATGATGATTGGCATCCCATCGATAGCGACGAGGTACCACATCAAATACGGGAAATGTTTGAAAGGAAGACAGAGCTTGTAAGTACTCAAGGATGTACTTTTTGTTGAACAGCTTTGGTCTACGTCAAGCAGGCTATGGCTTGAATTTGTTGCTAATTTTTGGAGTGATTTGTACTTGGCAAATACTGATTGAAATTTTGGAGAGGTCCCATCCTCGTCTTGACTGCATATCTAGATATTGCCTCCAAAAATCACCAATGGGATTACGAGGCATGGGAATCCTATCTATATCTTGTTGCAACTCCCGTGTGGGGGTGCGAATTGGATTATCCACCAATTCTCTAGCTCATTAATGTAATCATTAATGGTATATTCCATTGAAAACTCAAGTGAGATTTGAGGAATATGTGGTCTTGGGGGAGAGGAAGAGGGTATAGGGGAAAAGCTTGAGGTCAAAGCCAGTACTGAATTTGAGAAGGTAGAAGTAAGGATGTTGGTGGAAAGTAGAGGGAGATCAGGGCAAATGGATTTAGTGACTTGATAGTCTTCAAGGGATGGATTGTCAAGTGTTGGAAAAAAGTTAGTTGAACTAGATGATAGAAGTTAGATTCTTGGATTAGGCGGTAGTGTTGAGAGGCATGGGCGAAGAGGCATGGTAAGGAATATGGGTTAGTGTGGATTTTTGGAAAGGTATGGACGATAGTATTGGAGTTAGGGAGGGATGTGAGAAGATTAGAATAGAGAGTGGCAAGATAGGGGATATTAGATTGAAATTAGACCACATATTCCGATGGCAGATCTTTGTCACTTCTAGTAGGCATTGTCAACTTTAATGTAGGATTTTTCTAAAAGTTATATCCCAAGGAAGTTGCTGGTGATTGTTGTAGTAAGGCTAGGAGGCCGGCTACTACCCTCTTCTACTCGAAGAGGGAGGCTTCCTCCCACCATCAAGCATTCATTTAGTAGTATTGCATCAGCCTTTAACTGTATGAGATTTGCATGCACTGAGAGATAGAACACATTCTTCTTGTCTTCATCCATTTGTTGGCATAGATCTCAGAGAGTCTTTGTGCTCACTGGCCTGGTCTAATCAAGACCAGATACTGCATGTAACATCTTGATTTGCAAGTGTTTCCACGATATGCATATTCTTCCTTCAAGGTGATCCTCTTGCTGAAGGACTACAACAAGCTCTTGGTATAATGTAGTGATGCCCTAGAGCAAAAGAACTTGTGCTGACCCCTCCACATCATCATCAGCTTGACCTAGTAGATGAAGTTCCAACAGGGAAATTATTGCCTTTTGATTTTGCCACTCTATGCACTTTTCTTTATACTTACCTAGTGTTGAGGTGCCTGCAAGCTTTAGACTATTGAATTGTTGAGCTGCTTTACTTCCTATACTGACCTTGAGTGTGGTTCAGTATGCCCACAAGGTTGCATTTAGTTTCTCTGCCTAATCAGAATGCTTTGGTTCTACTACCTTGGTGAGGAAAATGCATTATATTTTGTTTGTGGATTTGGCTTGTCCATTCCCTTAGGGGTAGTAAGGTGTGCTCTTTCTATGGATCACCATAAAGCTAGACAAGAGTTCTTGGATGACCTCATTTATGTCACTTTTAAAGTGTTGTTTAAGGTAGTTTTGCCAGCGAAACTACCTTGGGAGACCTACTTCAAAGAGGTTTTGCTAGTGAAACTACCTTGGATGGGTTGCTTCAATGAGTTTTCTTTGGAGAAACCCTTTCATGAAGTAGGTTGAAGAGGGTTTTCAATGTCACCCCCCTATTAAGTGAAAGTTGTAAGAAGGATCATAAGGGAATTTTCATAGAGAAATCTCCTCTACATGCGGGTTTCTTCAAAAGCCATCCCGTTATGTTATTCACCATCCCCAAATATTTATCTAAAGATTTGTGTATGAAATGGGCATTCCTATAATACTTTGCATATTTCTAAAGTGAAACTATGTTTTCTTCCAATCCATTTTTGCCATACTTTTACATAGTTAGAAGCTTTTTTTTTTCCTTCGTTCAGAAGATTTTGCTCAAAAAATGGTCATCCCCAAATTTGTGGCTATCATCTTGGATGTTTATAGACAATATATGCTGTGCTCATTTATCAAATCATTAGGTACCAAACCAAAAACTCTTGGCCACGTCTTGTCTTCCTATTTGATAATTTATCCTTGAATTTGATATCATTTAGTGAAGTATAATTTCTTGTGGCAATGATCACATTTCTTTTTCCCTATTATGAGCTTTCAATAGACATTTTAATATAGAAATGCAAGAGAATACTTCATCTTCACTTTCTATCCTTGATGTCTACTAACATTGATAAGAAAAAAGGGCTTCAAATGGAACCCCCTTGGCTAATTCTTGAAAGTTGTAGTGATCATTACAACATAAAGACATGCATTCTATTATCAATGTGTAGGACTAATATACTCTTGCTAGCCATAATTTAATGGTTCTATTTGACCTTTTACTTAGAGGTAGAGGTGAGAAAGCCTATAAAATTATTGTTTGACATTTAATAATTTGCAATGTCTATATACATCAATTCATACATATATTTTAGATCTTGTCTTCATTTGACAACAAAACTTAGAACCTCCTTGAATGAGAATGCCTTGGTACTTCAGAGCTTTTGCTACAACAACTATCCAAATTGAGTGGTGCAATTGCCTAACATGTTTTTGTAAACATAGTTTTGTATCTTATCTTAATTTGACAATCAAACTTAGGACCTCCTCGAATGAACATGGCTTGATTTAGAAGAAGTTTTGTTGCATAAACTACCTAATTGATTGTATTGGTTGTGCGAATGCCTAATGGGTGATAAGAATTGACCATTACAATGATATAAATATTTTCAATTTTGTACGTGGAAAAAGACCAATAATGGCATGAGCAATTAGCTCAAAGGCTTTTGAACTAGGACAGAAGAGGAGAATGCATCACATCCCGTGGGAGCCCCTGAAGGCCCCCAAAGGCCTTGGCATGCTTGGCCTCCCAGATGTCCGAACTCAAAAATGCTCCTTGGTTTGCAAGTGGCTCTTACGACTCTTCCAAGGGGCCGCCTTGTGGACTGACATCATCAAATCCTTCATTGAGAAAGGTAGAGGCATCAGAAGCAATAGATAGAAAGGCCTGTCATTGTATGAGTGTCTATGCTCAAGGTTCCCACTTTGCATTATGGGATCGGCAGGCATGGCCAGAGTGTGGAAGGAGATGATCAACCTTCTCTAGTAGGCCGATATAGTCCATCATGCTATTTTGTCGAGCATTAATAATAGATCTTGTTTTTTCATAGCAAGTCCTAAATTTGCTGAGGGGTGTTAACCCTATGGCAACAAGGGCGGGAAGTTTAGCCTAGGACAACAACAATGAGAGCATTGTGTGTGTAGAGTAGCGGCAAATCTCTGCTTGTAATATCTTGAGCCTAAAAGATGGTATGATGAATCTTAAAGGATGAGGATAGCCAAAATCCTCTCTAGAAAAGATCTAATCGCACTAGCAAAATCAAGATATAGAGAGAGAAATACTAAATCTAGAGAGAGAAAGACTAAAAGCCAACACTTTTTGAGGTCCCCCCACTTCGTGTAGAGACCCAAAAGGCCCCCTCACTTTGTGTAGAGACCCAAAAGGTCCCCCCCCACAAGTGGAGGGACTCTTGTCCAAAAGGACTCCTACAAAAGAGGTCCCACAACAGAGGTACCTACACATTGTAAAGAGACCAACATGTATAGATATCTCTCAATAGAATGAAACTCCCACTCTTTGGGGTTTAGTGTTCAAACTCACTATTATGTTCATGTGATTGATCTCCATTGCTTCCATGCTCTCTTACACTATTTTTTTGGGTAGAAAAAGTTTTTGTTATATTAGGATATCATCATCATCATAAGTATTTACATGTTCTTTGGTAAAGAACAACTAGCCCCCATGGGGAGAGTTTCATCAAAACATTTTTTAGTAAAACATAAACAGTAGCAACAAAATCAAAAGAGAGGGACATAGGAGTCCTCAGTGTCATTTGTATTGTCATCATTGAAGTAATCAGAGTATTTGAAACTCTCTGAATCTCTAGAGCTATCAATGTCATCTGCTTGGGCTTCACAAGGTGAGTCAGGTTGCTTTTTGTCCTTTGTGGAGGGTACCTGATTAAGAAACTTAGTGATCTCAGTAGGCACTTCAAAGGGTGTGGAATTATCAATCCCAAAGCAGCTTTAAGTGTGTTCTTGTAAGTCAGCATTGAAGATGGCAACCTCTGCTTGGAAAGTGTCGATCAGTTCTATGATTTTCTTCTGGTCCTATTCAGCCAGTTAACAAATAATAAGTCAGCTTGCAAAATAGCTTGATTAAATTGAAGATTATTCCCAGTTACCCATATAAACGAAAGTGCATCTGCTCTCAGGGGTGACTAGCTGTCCTATTTTGTCCTTGAAGAGTCTCTAAGCAAGATGGCCTTCCATGGAATTCACTGGCTCCCCTGTCTCTAGTTGGACTATTTTCCATACCTTTTTAGCCACTGGACAAGCCACAAAGAGATGGAAGATATCTTCATTTAGTAGAGGGACAATTCATACATTTACCCCATTACCCTTCCCAATCCTGAGTCCTCTAATATTGGTCCACATAGCTTTATGCAATATGAGCCACATCAGGGCAGATAGTTTGTTTGGAATTGAAGGAGACTAGATGGCACAGAACCTAAATTCCCATTTCTCTTTGGAGTCATGAAGTTTCCACCTATCATTAAGAACCCTACAGGGATCACCCATGTCCCTACTTGGTGTGGGTATGGGGAAGAAAGAGGAACTTTCCACCCAGCTGAACTCCCTACTGTACACAAGGAAAGATCCCCCCTTCCATTGTTGGCTGCCACTCCAAAGTTGTAATCTCTTCATAACAAGTGACTGGCTTTTGTTGTTTAGATTGAACTCTCTCCTATCTCTACCCAAGTTTTCCACCTTAGTTCAGATCTATTCCACAGCTGCCCCTAGCTTTGCAAACCCTTTTTAAATAGAAGAGCTGCCTTTCTTTTCATAAGAAAGAATAGCTTCTTTGAAAATAACAGAAATCCAAATTAAGTCCAAGTTCATAAAGGCACCTTTACCTGAAAAGACAATTTCGCTATTAATCCCCTCAAAAGCTGTCCAAAGAGAGACCCAAAGCTGGCTGCCTTTAGGTTTGCAGGGTTCTGGGTTACAAATAGCTGCTGATAGCATGGAGTAGTTTTTCCACTTGAGAACTCTGAGGGGTCTTAGGGAGCTGACATTCCTAAGGAGAAGTTGAGCCCAGAGTCTTCAATAGGGTTTAGGATTGCCTTTAAAATCCAAGTTGAGGAGAGTTTCAAAGTAGCCTGTTCTATGTCAATAACTTCTAATTCACCCTCCTACTTGGGTTTGATATAGAAGTCCCACCTGACCTTGGGTATCTTGCCTCCCCACAGAAAAGATCTGCAAATTTTTATGAATCTGTTAATTCTAGCTTTGGAGGGGGACCAAGCTGTGAGGTAGAAGATAAGAATATGATAAATGCAATGGTTAAGAACAGTCCTTTTTCCTGCCAAACTAGCCTGAAATCCTATCCATTTCTCCATCTTGTTTTGGAATCTGTTCATGAACCAGTCCCACCTTTGCTTGAGGGAAATATCAAACCCCATGGGGATACCCAGTAGCATGAAGACTGAGCCATGCTTGACCCTTTAGCATCCCATCCCTTCCATTTATTGTTCATCACATTTGAGAGTTGCATATCTAGTTTTAGAGTGGTCGACCTAGAGGCTTTGCAAAAAATATCTAAAGACTCCATGGCCACCTTGATATATTGTGACTCATTCTTAAGGGTTAAGTTTGTATCATCAACAAACTATTGACAGATAAGGTGCTTGCCTGAGGGTAGCTTAGCACCTTTCAACTTGTTTTCTTAGCTTTGTTTTGATGGAGAAGCCATCCCTGGGAGTCTGTTGCAATTGCAAAGAGTAAAGGGGCAATAGGGCACCCCTGCCTTATATATCTTTTAAGCTCAAATGGTTGGCTCATGATCCCATTAACACAAATCTTTACTGTAGCATTTGTGAGGAGGAGTTTGATCAAAGAAATGTAAAGGGGGACAAGACCCATATCAGCTAGGATGAACTCCCATTCAAGTCTATTATAAGCCTTGTCAAAGTCAACCTTCAAGAAGCATATGTTCTGTTTTGTTTCTCTGGCATACTCACATCCCTCCCAAATGTTGATGATAGCTTCAAGTAAATGTCTGCCCTTTATGAAGCCTTTTTGCTCTGGTAGGATCCACTTGTCCATTCTATTTTTAATCCTTAGAGCTAGAGCTTTAGCAAAGATTTTATAGCTATAGTTGAGCATAGTAAGAGGTCTCTAGTTCCTTAGCTCAGTCTTATCTCCTTCCTTAGGAATAAGTTTTATAACATCACCATTGCTATGTATAGGTAGGAACCCACTTTCAATACTTTCCTGCCATAAGAGAAGGAGGTATGGGCCAACAATGGACTAGAATCTTTTGTAGAATTCACTCAGTAGTCCATCCTCTCCTGGTGTTTTACCATTAGCCATCACCTTGACAGCTTCAAATAGCTCCTCTATAGTCAGAGGTTTCTCCAGGTACTTGTTATCAAAGTTGAGAACAGTGCTTTTTCTAACTTCCTTGCAAAATTCTTTGGCTTTAATCATTTCATTGTCTACTTGAATGGTGGAGGACAGTAGACTCTAAAAATGAAGCTGAATGAGGTCAATGTTCTCCTCATCAAAAAGGGCCAAAGAGTTGTCAGCTTTTCTAAGAAGGGGTACCTCTTCATTAGACCTTTTCCTTTTTATACTTTTAAAGTATTCCTTGGTAGGTCTGTCAGCTTTGCCAGCCCACCAATCTTTGAAGTATACCTTAGAGTCATTTAGAAGAATCTGCTCTTGAATCCTAAACTCATTTCCTTTGAGCACCAAGTTAGCCTGTGCTTGAGGGTCTCCCTGTCTAGCTAGGGTCTCCAGGGTAGTAATCATGCTCTGAATGCTATCCATCCTCTTTGCCCTAATTTTAGCTGTATCCTTTCTAGCTTTTCAGAGGACTTTTGAGTCTGGTCAACTGGATTCACTAGCAGAAGGAGACTCAGTGAAAGCCTTAAGCCAAATAAGTTTAACACCTTCTTGAACACTCAAGTCAAAAAATTTGGGATCAGCCTTAAAACATGATGTGGTTTTTTGGCCTAGGACAAAGTCACACTTGAGTAGGATTGGATTGTGGTCTGAAAGAAAGAAAGAGGAAAAGACCTGAGTCTGGCAAGAGCTAGTTTGGCTAACTAGATCTTGTGAGACATATATCCTGCCCAGTTTGGCCTCTCGTCTGTTGTCCCCCACTTGATTGTTTGACCATGTGAAGGTGTCCTTCATCCCCATGTCCACTAGACTTAGCTCTTCTTTCAAGTCCTCCCAGAGAGTCAGTTCTCTACCTCTAATGACTGTTCCTTTACCCATCCATCTATCCTTGGAGCTTTCCACCATGTTAAAATCACTAGTCACAAAACATTTATTTCCTACCACCAGGAGTGATTCCCAGCTAACCATTCTTTCCTGTGAATTGTTAGAAGCATAAAGTGACACCATTGTGAATGTCTGCCCATGTATCATGCATTTAACCATAATCCATCTGTTCTATGTATCCACTTCCACATCCAAAATACCTTGAGCATAGTTAGATAGTATACCAATTGCTACCCCACCCTTGCCCTCCTCATGGTCAGCGAAGTACCATTTCCTTCTCTTGTCAATAACAGTTAGTCTTTTCTCCAAAAAAGGTCCAGAGACTTTAACTTATTGCAGAGTAAGGAAAGTAGGAGAAAGAGTGTTAGTTCTTAGCCAATAAGCTAACGCTCCTCCTCTGCTAGGGTCAGTGAGACCTCTGACATTGAGTGAGAGGATGGCTATTGGTTTACTTGACATTCTTCTTAGTTCCCTTTCTAGCCCTGGGATTGGGGCTATTTATCTGAGGGGAGGCATTTTTTTCTTGAGAGAGTTTTCTCTTGCTTTGTACCTGAGTAAAAGCCTTACCTTGGTCAGTAGTATCCTTTTCAGCCCCCATATCTTGATCACCTCCTAGGTCTTCCAAATGAATTTTGAAGAGGCCATCTCATCCTCTTTGTTTATATCCTCCTCAAAATCTTTTGACCAACCTACTTCAATTTGAGAGTCAATGTCTAAGTTTTGATTTTTTCTTATCCATTCCTTAGTTTCACTGTCTGCCAGGGTGTCAAAAGCATTGTTCAAAGCTAAGGTGTCATCAATCATCCCTTTGCCTTTATCCTAGGGGAGTAAAGGTTTGATAGAGTTTATCTTTTGGAGAAGGGTTTTTTCAGTAGAAACTGACTTGGGGATCCCTTTTTTAGCTTGTTTACTACTGGTGGGTGCAGGATCCTTGGGGGGCTTAGCTTTGATCCTCCTCTGTGGGCAGTTCTTAACTACATGACTAGAGAGTCGACATAGGAAACAAGAATTTGGAAGATTTTTGTAGAGAAGGGGTTGTTCCCTGTACACACTTCCATTCTTGTTGACCATAACCAAGGTGTTGGGAAGGTCCTCAGCAATATCCATCATATTACACACTTGCGGGTTGCTCTAGGATTGATGAAGTTTTCCTTCTCAACTCCAACTACCTCACCCAAATAGCTACATAAGGAAGCTAGTTGGTTGCAGAGAGAGAGGGGCAGATCTGGGAGCTCTACCCACATAGGAGTAACAGTGGATCTAGGGAGATCAGGGTTAAAGTTGTGCTTCCACTTCTCTAAGTAGAGAGGTTGGTGTCTGACAGTCCAGAGGGTGCAGTTGAGAGCCTTGTAGGCCATGCTTGGAGACTCAAATAGGAAGAGAAAGAACCCTTTTCTTAGAAATCTAACATTGGTAACACTAATGCCGTGTCTAACCCAATTTGCTCTCACCCAATTCTCAATGAAGGCTAGAGGAGGTCTAGGCCCTGGGAGGAAACCAATTAATGCATGGGTACTAAACCATTCAATGGAATCATAAAGCAAGTCTTCATTGATGAAGGTAGCTCTTGTAGATTCTTGGCCCTCACCATAAGTAGCCTCTTCTTCTTCAGCTGGTTTGGTGCTGTCTTCTGGGGTTTGCGAGTCATTCTTTTCCTCCTTGCGGTGAAGGGGCTCCTTGTTTCCTCCTTCTTCTCCCCCTTGGGGTCCATCGCTCTCGCGCTTCGGTGGATTTTGGCTCTTAGAGAAGTTCCAAAGGGTTCCTCTTTGACCTCCTTTATGATCAAAGAGCTTTGAACTGCTCTGGGGGGCTATGGTTTCTTGTGGGTTGGGGGCTGAAGTAGAGGCAACAAGTCCTTCTTTGGCCTTTTTTGTCCTTCCTAAGTTGGCAAAGCGAGTAGTAAGCTCCTTTCTCACTAAGAGGGAGAAGAACCCTCCTCTAGCTTTTTGAGCAACAGCCAAGTAAGATATCGTGGCGCCTCCCCTCCTAGCTCTAAAATCTAGCGACGTGCATCCATTCTTTTCCTATGGTGTTGGTTTTTCACTCAAGGTGGGAGAAATTCTGTCTTGTTTGAGGGTCTCTGAGCCCCTTTTAAGGCTCAACTAGTGGAGGTTGGTAGCGAGTGTTCTTTCTCTAGGGAGTTCTAGAAATGTGTCTTCAAAGGTCATATCAGAAGACCACTTTGATTGGGATCGATGATCCTGTCAATTCATGCCATCAGTTCTGTCTGTTGACACCAAATCTTCATCATAGTCATTTCCTAGACCTTGTCGTTTGTGAGCACTCAGTGGTGGGCAGGGGAATTTAGTGTATAATCTTCTATCTTCCTCTCCATCTCCTTCATCAATTTCCATCATGTTTTTCCTTTGTCTTACACTATTGTGTTCTAGCATGCCCTTACCCTTGCACTCCCTACCCTTGTACTCCCTCCTCCTCCTCCTTCCTCCTCCCTCCTCCCTCCCCTGCTTCCTCCCTCCTCCCTCCTCCCTCCTTCCTCCCTCCTCCTCCTCCTTCCTCCCTCTTCCTCCTTCCTCCTCCCTCCTCCTCCTCCTCCTCCTCCTCCTCCTCCTCCTTCCTCCCTCCTCCTCCCTCCTCCTCCTCCTCCTCCTCCTCCTCCTACCTCCTCCCTCCTCCTCAACCCTTACCCCTCAAATCCGTGAAGGAGATGAGCTCTCCACTCCTCAACCCTAGACTCCTCCTAAACCCTACAACCCTCTGAACCCTGAAACTCCTAGATAGCTCTCTCAACCCCTTTTAAAACCTTAAACTCCCGTGGAGGCGAGAGCCTCCATCCATCATTGTGATCAGGCCCTTTTTCTCACAGATCTATGTTCCACGCTTTAGCCCAAACCTCTCATCAGAATACGACTGGAGGACCTATGCTATACTTGTGAACACCTATGCTACAATAAGCAATGATTGACACAACTGTAGGTGACCAACACCCTCGGAAACTGCACTTGGGAGAAACATTGACAACATTTTGGTGCTACCGCTACCAAGGAGGTTAGCACCGAAATCAAAAGCGGAGCACGTGTGTGAAAAAGAACCCCCTTAGAAAAACCATTCAAGACACATCCCTCAAGGCAAAGGCGTGAAAAATTGCTTCCAAATGGTGCAAAAGGATAATGTTGCCTTACATAATCACATTAATACACTAAACACCCAAAATTGACCCTGAATCCCCCCACATCCTATAAAAGCAACACCAACCCCCTGTCACTTCTTTCCCCACACTTTTCCAAGCTACATCCATCTCCAAATTTATTGAGCCTCCGTATTTTTCATCCTCCAACTTTCGTCCACCATTTCCACCACCACTTTTTCCCTCAACCCCCCTTCTCCTCCCCCTCCATCTCCATCTCCACCTCTCATCATCTTCCTACCCACCACCTTCACTTTTTTGGTCCATCCCCCATCTCTCCCACTCAAGGTACTTTCCCCCTCCACCTCCACTCCACCATCTCTCTACCTCTCTCTACACCCCCATCTCCTTACACTCCATATCCTCTTTTCCCCCTCCCTCCCCTTTTCCCCTTCCACCACCACTGCCCCACCACCACCCCCCCCCCCCCACCATCTACCACCCCACCCTCCCCCCCCGGGCCCCCCAACCCCCCCCACCCCCCTCCCCCCTACCACCTCCACCACCCCCCCCTCCACCAGCCCCCCTCTTCCACCTCCACCCTCCAACCCCGTCCCCCCTTGCCAACCCCCTCTCAAAGGCCCCAAGGGCCTAGGTGCTGTCTACAGGCAACCATCCCATCAGAGGTGGCGTGTGCCAAGCGGCAATGCTTGCCTAGCAATGGCCGCACCTACCCCCAACGACGGTGCTCACCTCGACCTCAGCCCTCCATCGAGCTCGTCCTCTTTGCCTCGCCAAGTGACTCCCCTCCTCCTGCCTTCTTTTGCATGCCCCCCCCCCCCCCCTTCTCCACCTCTGCCACCCACCTCACGCCCCCCTCTACCATCGCCCCCGTCGCCCCCCAAAAAAAAAAAGTCCTTACCCTAACCTACCCCCATTAACCCTAGTTAGATTGTAGTTTAAGTATAGGTTTGCTAGTAGACTAGCTATAGTTAGTTCAACTAACTATAGTTAGTTTAGTAACTATAGTTAGTTAGGCTCACAGTTAGGTTAGAGTAACCAAATTTTGATGAGGTTAATTGAACTAACTAGTGAGGTTAGCGGCTAACTAACAATTACACTTATTGGATTCATTCAGTTAAGTCAAATGGATTAGGTCAATTAGTCTTCCCCAGTTAGACTTTAAGTCCATTCACACCTAGTTAGGACTCAAGACCCCAAAAAGGCCTAATTTTGACCTACATTTGACCCTCCATAGCTCGCTTGTTTGGCAGTCAATTGAACCCATTTTGAACCACCGTTTCACACACAGAAACATCACGCCATGGGAAAATTTTCCAACCCATTCCACACCATTTTTTCATCCTAACACTTGTCAATTTGTGCCCCCATGCGGGCCCTTTTTGCACTAATTCGCTCATAAGTTTACACTGTGACCTTCGACAATCCATCTGCAGTGGCATGTTCCCACAATCATGTGGGAGAATCCTAGGCACATTCTTAACACAATGTTCCCAACTACATTAACACATCTCTAACCCCCCCAACATTTTTTCCCCCTTCTTCGTCCTTCTTCGAAGGCCCGTATCTTGGTTGTTTGAAGGCCAAGTCGCACCCAGTCTAAAACCAAGCTTCATGCATGCAAAGACCTATATCAAACAAAAAATTTCAAGTCTTTTTACCATTGTTTCCAGTCTCGATAGTTGCCATTATGTAGGCACTTATTTCGACCCATTGATTACATATTCCATTTTCGAGCTGTGAAGGTCAAAATCAATTGCAGATTTCAAAGTCAAGTGCACTCACTTGAAATATACAATTAAGCATTGTGTAAGCACCTCAGATTTGGACAAAGGCTGGCACTTGCATACTTTTACAAACTTCATTTAGCCTTGACGCTCTCGAAGAATTCAACCTCTCACCATTGACAAGTAGCATGGAGGACCTAAGGGTTGAAGAAGAAATCGATAACAACGATCTACATCTCGCAAATTACTTTGGTCAATGACACAATGCAACAACAACAATAATGGCAAAAGACACTTTGGAAAATTGGAAATGCCAAAGTATAATGGACGAGGGGATCCCATCAGATTCCTTCAACTCTTCGACGTAGCATGTTGTGCTGGGAGCAATCAATTAATTGAAACAAAAGCTGCCTGGTTTCTGATGGCCCTAATCGATGAGGCCTCGGAATGGTACCTTGACCTTCTTGTAAAAGAAAGAGCCACATGGACATTGCTATCTAAGCAGTTCAAAAGAAGGTTTCATACAGAAAGGCTGCAAGATGACCCCGCATTACAACTATGAAATATACCAATGTGCAAGAAAGAAAAGGTCAGAACATACTTAGGAAGAATGAAAAGATTAATAGCAAAGTGTGTTCCCCGTCCAAACACAAGTACCTTGTAGCATGGTTCATCTTTGGACTGAAAAAATTCATTCGCAAGGACATGAAAAAAGTCAACAACTATGCGCATTTCAGCAATGCTCATGAAGCTACAATTGACATTGAGGATGGAATGACCGATTTTGACAATGATAGTGATGACTACAAATCAAGTCATCGAGACAAGAAATCTTCAAAGAAGAGAAGCACTTCCAACAAGGATCACACCACCAATGACAAAGTGGAAGCCATGGTCCTAAGAGTAAAAGATGAAATGATGTAGGCCATTAAGCAAAATTTGTGCGTCTCTCAACCATATAGTACCTACAGAGAGAAAATGTTTGGTGCCCACACTGTATGGCCAACACCATACACCCAATGAATGCCCAATCTTGAGGAACAGACTAAACCCACCAAAAGTGTATCAACCCCCACAGTTATTGTGTCCCATTTGCAATGTTGCAGGGCATGATGTAAATACCTATTTCTATAATATGATGGTAGCACAACCCCGGACCAAACAATACCAGTAGCTGCCCATCCCAGTGTATAGTCAACCACCACTAGCACCTAATGCACATGTGCCACATCTCAACCCCCTCCCGGTGAGGACACAAGTGCCTCAACTATTGAGGAATCCCGATCCTCTACAATATCTGCGAGCTCCCAATCTTGCCTTAGTAGTTCTGGTGCAACAACTCCAACCTAAAGAGTTGGAACCTCACTATGAGTATGAAACAAAATACTCTATGCACTAAATGGATGGTGCCGAAGGACTCATTCCCATGTATGCTAATCAATTAAGGCCCACAAAATTTCAAATACCCATAAACTATTTCAGTTGTGGAGAAAACCACTACATAGCGGAATGCCCACACAAGGGTAACCCCACTACATTTCAACCAGTGTGTAGGAAATGTGGAGTTGGGCATTCCTGCATGGACTATGCACTAAGAGGAAAGCCTCAACCAGCTAAGGAAGTAAAACTTGATGTACCCCTGGGGATGATAAGTGTGGAAAATCAAAGTGTGGCAACACAAAGTGTGGTATCACCGCCAGTCTTGATCATAACAAGACAACAGAAAGAAGCTGCACTACAAAAACTCCTTTCCACTCAAAAGGCAAAAATTCCTCTAGAAAATCAAGCCACGCCAATCCCACAACTCAGTGAGACCATGCCCAGCACACCTACAAAAAGTGCGACCCAAGAAGCCAAGGAAGCATACCCAAACACTGAAATTAAGAAGGCTCGTTATCAAGCCTTGAGGCAATGGGTATAATAGGAGAAAGAGAAATTCAAGGCCAACAAGATGGCAACAGCAAAGGTCAGAGCACCTTCATCACCCAGCATTGACACAGTGATTGATCCCAACAACTTCCAAAAGGCAATGGAGCAACATGAAAAACATTCCCAATTGGATGGTACCTTTGGCCAATACCTTGCAATAGTGGATGGTGGAGCCAGTGTAAACATTTTAGCAAGAGATCTGTATGAAGAATGGGGCCTCTACCTCTGATGCAGAAGGCCACATTCAACATCCGCCTAGTCGACCACACTAAAATGAAGCCATTGGGTATCGTCGAAAATGTGTCAACAAAAATTGCTAGAGTCAGGTTCACTCTCCACTTTACTATCTTGGATTTTCTCAAGGGAGCCATAGAATACCATATATTGTCAAGAAGACCATGGCTACAGGAAGCTTCGATACTCCATGATTGGGGCATTGATAGAATCACAATCCAAAATAGAGTTACCACTGTCAAGATAAATTTGGGAACAAGGGAAATAAAACCCACTATTCCTAGAGATGTTGAAGACACTTCCTCCACTATAGCTACTAGTCATGCATCCCTTGTACCTATAAATGTACTAAAACCCATAGAAGGGGATATGCAAAGTGGCATCAATAACTGGATATAGGCATTGACTACAATAGTTAATTGTAAAACAATACATCCAATGTTGCCAGATGTGGATGCCCAAATGATCCAACTAGAAGCAACAATCTGGGATGACAAATCAAAAGGGGTGGAAATGCCAGTCTTCATGGCAAGCATCGTGTGGAACAGTGACCCTGAAGAGGCCATAATAGAAGGATACAGTGTAGTAGACTTTGATTGGGATTTAGAAATAGAAGCTGATAATGCCACTTTGGAAAGTAAAGTATTTGACAATGGCTTGGCAATCCTATAGGCACTCATTGCCATAGATTCTAATGGCACCAAATTGGGACATAGAATTTCATGTCCATAATGATGGTTCCAGCTATGCAGTAGGTAGTGTATTATGTCAACCTGGAAAACACAACAAAGACTACCTAGTATACTTTGCAAGCAGGCAGCTAAATGATGTGAAGGTGAATTACGCCACAACAAAAAGAGAAGCTATGGCACTGATCTACATCATGAAGAAATTTTGACACTATCTATTGGCTACTAAATTTCTCTTATACACAAATCATCAAGCCTTATTATATCTTGTGAATTGACCATGTACCATAGGTTGGATCATTTGATGGCTTCTAGTACTACAAGAATTTAATTTCAAAATCGTGGTACGAAAAGGAACTCAACATTTCATTGCTGATCACACGTCATGATTGAGGACAGGAGAAGAGCTAGAAGGAATAGAAGATGACCTACTAGATGCTGCATTATTTCAAATAATATGCCAATGCACTACTAAACCACAATAAGGACTTCAAACCCCTCACAATAGTTGTTGCACAAAAACTAGCAGCGAGGTCATGGCCAAAGGGATGGGGCTTGGTCCGCACAGCAGGACTACCGCCATTTGGCCACCATTGGTAGGCAAAGCAGTTCGGGTGTGCTAGTCAATTTGGTAGTTGATGGCGTAGCACCAGGTTCTTCCGAGAATAATCTATTCTTCGGAGGCCTCTGTAGGGAGAACATAAAAGGGTATATCCCACAGCTTGGTGAACAACCATTAGACTTAGATTTACATAACCAAAAGTTTGTAGAAGTTTGCCGTTTATAGCTCTTATTGAGGCAACAATGAGGGTTAGGGTTACCTGTAGCTTTTCCCATACCTCTCGGGGAATAAAGCTATGGCTTGTCGCTCCTAGATCCACGAGTGCTTTGATGTGCATGCACAATACTTGTAGCTCATCAAGCAACCTGGCTGGCTCTACTATTAGCTAATCCATTAGTTGCATCTGTTCAATTGTTGCCTTAAGCAGGGTCATTTGTCTACACTGTCGAATCTTAGCATTACGAATTCTAGCTTCCTCAATGGCCCGGCGCTTCATCTTGGCCACCTCTGCCTTGAGTTCTTTTTCTCTATGCATGGCTTAAAGGGTGGAGAGAGTGAGTGGTCCATAGTATATTTTGGGCCTTAGCCTTGCCTTTGGATGCAAGGGATTTAGGACCTGAAGGGGGCTTTTCCATTGTACTTATAGAGCCGACTAGGGTGGATACACTACTTACCTTGTTTCCCTAGTTAGAGGAGAACTTGTGGTGAGCAATCATGGCACCTACATAGGACAGCCAGTGAAGATCTAAATTTACCCTTATGGTTCCCTTGCTTACCTCTCGGGTTTGAGCATCTTAAACATCCTTAGGGGAACTACCGGGGTCAAACCCTCAAGCTCTAGGGTGGTGATCTGGAACCCTACTCTTTCTAGGACATCTATGTTGGCTAAGATGTGCATCCAGTTTTGCGAGAATTCTAGCTCGGTGAGAGTTGCATACTAGAAGTCGTCAAACTCCTTCTCATCCTCTTCCTTGTCACAGGATTGGAATAGTTTTACAGAGGTGGTTCGGGCGATGGGTGGGCCTTGTAGGTGTGCAGCTCCACTCTCATGGTTTGCTCCTTGTGCCATAAGTAGATATTATCGTTGCGCCAGTCATGCATGAGTCCCGACATTCGCAAGAAGGGTCTGCCTAGGATAGCTTCATAACCTAGTTGTGTCCATGACCACGAACTCGATGGGGTATGTGAATCCAAACACCTTAATGTTTATGCCAGTCACAACACTCCTAGGGGTTCAGCGGTTCCTCCATCGGCGGCTAGCTTTACTACCAGATGGGTCTGCTCGAGTGCAAGTTTTCTCCATTTCTCCTAGCATTCCTTGGTGTAGACATCACTCCCGCTCCCCCATCTAGGATGGCTTCCACCTTTTGGTTTTGGTAGACTATGGGGATAGAGGCATTTGTGTCGTCACCCTCGAAATACTGGCCTAGCTTGTTGATGGGAATCCTGGTTAGGTTCTGCCCCTTTTCTAGCATTGATTGGTTGGGCTTCGGGTTGATAGGGGTCGAAGGTAGGAATGGCTTATTCATCCAATTGGATAGATCACACCATAGGATGGGATTTCCTCTTAGCAAAGACGCGATCGGCATTTTCACCTCTATCGATAGGAAAGCAGCCATCCCGACGCTGTCGCATGCTTCTTCCTCCATGGACAACATGTCATCAAAGCCGTATAGGTCTCCTTCGTCTTGGAGGTTATGTAGCACTGGGTCTTATTGGAACATCTTCTGCATCAGATCTAGAGCAGCTTCTGGCTGCTCTAAGATGAGGTGTTCCTCTTCCTCCACCCTTTCTGGCACCTTGAGCGATTTCACTCCATGTTGTCCTATCAAGTGGGCTAGATGGATAGTATTTGACCCCCTACTGGTAGTCGATGCTAGAACTTATCTTGGAAATCCCACGTTTTGGGCATCCTTTATGTATTGCTTTTCTAAGATCGGGTTAGGGTAGGTCTCTTTATAGGTGGGTGCGTGTGCTAAGCCCTGAGCCTGTACTAGTTTGTTCACTTCTAGAATCATGGGTACCTCAAGGTCACCTTAGATGGAAGACTATTCAGAAGTAAAGGAGGTGGCAAGGGTAGCTGTTTCCTCATCAGAACCATCCTGGATGAGGGGGTTTTGGACCTAGTATGGGTGGTGGTAACGAGGATAGCTAAGCTCGATACTGACTAGAGCTAGCCACAGGGCCACCTTGCGAGATTTGGGTGTTAGATGGGGCTGTTAGGGCTAAGGGGGGTCGCATTTGATACATAAGTTGGGGAAGGGACCTCGAAAATTGACATTGGGAGGTATCATGGTTTCCCCACCTATGGCAGTGTGCATAGTAGAGTGCCGGCCTTGCCCTTAGGCACGGGCACTCATTGGAAGGGTGGTTGCCATTGCATACCCCACGGCAAATGTTGTCTCTCCATGGAAACAAATGGGGGTTGCTTGGTGCCTCCTTGGAGGTTCCTATCCTCCATTGCTAGCCTAGCTAATCCAACAGAGTGGAGACCGGCTCACTCACATCCAAACTCTTAGGCTCATTAGCCTCCTTCTTGCTTGACTCTACACTCGAGGACCTAACCGATGGAGCTATTTCGGAGGGATTTGAGGCCTTGTATGAATCCACCTTGTCCATCATGTTGTCACATATATGGATGGCCACCTTTCTGCATAGATCAAAGGAGGTGGGGTTCATCACCATGAGGTGGTCGTGCAACTTCAAATCTACTAAACTAATAAGGAAGTGATGCGACAGTCATTCATCGCTCATCAGCTCATAAGGCTCACAATGGGCATTGAGGTGCTTAATCCTTGCAATGTAATTCCTCAAGGATTACTTGTCATTCTATTTTACCACATACAATTGGTTGATCAGGCTCCATTTATGGCCGCTAGGGGCAAATCCTAGAAAGACAAGCTTCCCATGCTCACAAATGACTTTCCTACAAGAAAAAATAGATTTCCATCGTCTCTCTCACTTTCCACCTCTCTTCTCTCCTACAATTCCACTAACAAGCTCCAAGGTAAGTTTGAAGACTTGTGCAATGGGAATATATCAAAGGAAGGCAAGTGCAAATGCAAAAGCATACCTTTTCTCCCCGGCAACGGTGTAGTGGGTCGACTCACATGTTGTGGGGTAGTTGAAGATATGCCGACGGAGTCTCCACTCCTAGCTACTCCTTGTGGGAGCAATGCATAGCACGAGCCATCTGCAAGCGTCCACTCAAGCAGCCTCTGGATTGTTGCAATGTGGTTTCATGCAAGGAAGAGGAGGGGAGGGGAGAGGGAGAAGGAGGGAGAAGGGAGGAGGAGAAAGGGAAGAAGGGGAAGGGAGTGAAGGGGGATAGAGTGACAACCACAAAGGCACTATGAGGAAACAAGAGAACACCCAAAACACTCTCTTGGAAGAGAAGATGGAGCTTGTATTCAACTTGGTTTAAACAACAATGAAGACCAAAGTCAAACATTTGGTCTTTTATACATGTCACCTTTTGAAGGGAGGGCCAACCCTTTTCCTTTTTAACACTCTCCCTCACATTACAACCAAGGGCTCTTGGGTCTATAGGGTGCCAAGGCATATTGCTATTCTTATCGACTCTCCCGACTAGTGGAAATAGCGCTTGTGTTAACCACATTAAAGCGCTTGGGACAAACCTGGAATTAGGAGGTGGTCCTAACCAGTTCCCAAATAGCACTTGTGTTAGCCTCCTGCCTCCTAGGCTCGGGTGATTTGGGGCTCAAACTCCCTGAGTGCCCTCACATCTTCACCCGTTTGTGGTCATGCATGATGCATGAGACTCAAACCTGGAGTGGCGAGGCTCAGCTTCCGCGAGACACTCAACGGTAACCCTATCTCGGGATGATATTTGGGGAACAAACTCCCTGAGTTTGAGCTGTACTCCTTTCATGGCTATTTTCATTGGTGTGGCTATTTCTATGGATGTGGAGCTGAAAGTTGCAAGGCACTTGCACTCCTCATGCTTCTTGGATGTGGCCCAGAAGTGTGCATCTCCTTGTTCCCGGCGGTGGTAGCTAGATCATACAACCTGTGCTTTGAATCCTTGAACTTTGGAACAGACTTTGGGTATTTGGGGATCAAACTCCATGACTTTGAGCTATACTCCTTCCATGTGCGCATTGCTTGTAATCATTGATCTTGGTGTATTTGGGTATCAAACTCCCTTGAGCTTGTCCATTGAAGTAGATCATTCGGCTTGGTCACCTTTACTTACTGATTACCTTGCATTTGGCGGCTGTACTTTGTGGATGTTAACACATTGCTTTCTAAAGGGTGCTCGATTGGGAATGCATCCATCATGCAGTTGGCTATACGGAAGGTATGGGAGAGAACATGAATCAATAATATATGATTGGGAGTGTGATCTTAGTGTGATATTGTTTCTCTTCTTCGGAGGTGTAGATAGGACTCCAATAGAAATTATGATTGAATGCAATAATGCTCAACCTCAAATCTACCTATTAGATGTGGCAACCTCTCCGTAATCACCCATAACCTTGATTTGAATGCTATTAAAAATGATGATAATTCCATAGGATAGGCTATTAAAGTGGCGTGTATGTGCTTCAAGGAGTGAGAAGGGTAGCAAGACAAGAATTTTTTTTTGGACAGAAGCAAAGGGTTCTAGGGAACGTGAATATTTTTAACATATTGGCATGGAGGGAAAGGGTTTTAGATTTTGTTTTTTATCCCATTTCTCTTCACACTTTTATTAGAGTGGATGGTTACAAAACCCTAGGCGTTATTATGGGCCATTATTTGGATGTTGTACTAGATTTGAAAATAGATGGATTAAGAAAAACTGTAGAAAGTGCTAGTTCAAGAGAACACATGGACATGATACAACTACTTCCATAAAAAATCTCACTTATTAAAATGAAAAAAAAATCAATGTAGAAGGTTGAGTGCAAAAAATCTATCTTTTGGATAAGAATGCCATAATTCTATTGTCAATGAGTTTCATTGTGGAGACTATAATAATATGTTTCTTAGCATAGTTTTTATAGCATGAGGTTTATAATCGGTGCTAATACAATCTAAAGGTGATCAATGACATTCCTAAGTTAAACATTACAAATGTCAATAAGTGATGAC